>NC_043004.1:98917920-98975420 GCF_006345805.1 Octopus sinensis | reverse complement strand
TATATTTTTCTTTTCATGTCACTCCACTGCTTGACATGGTGTTAGTTTGTTAACTTCTCCATAACCTAGCAATACAGCAAAAGCAACTAATATGATAAATATCAGGTTTAACAGATAAGTACTGGGGTTGTAAACCCTTCAAGGTGGTACCCCAGCAAGGCTGCAGTCCAATGACTGAAACAAGTAAAAGATGATAAATGAAAATTGAAGATAATTGTTGTGTCAGAAACCAAGGGATATACTCAGTACTTATTTCTTTACTACCCACAAGGGGCTAAACACAGAGGGGACAAACAAGGACAGACAAACGGATTAAGTGCATAACTCGTACTTAATTTATCGACCCCCGAAAGGATGAAAGACAAAGTCGACCTCAGTGGAATTTGAACTCAGAATGCAACGGCAGACGAAATACGGCTACGCATTTCGCCCGGCGTGCTAACGTTTCTGCCAGTACTGTTCTAAAGGAATGTGTTCAATGAAATGGTTTATTTTTTACTTTGTTTTTTGTTTTCTCTCCCAAAGCTGCCATATCTGAGACCGGGTAGCATTCTGGAGCCATCATTGTGATGTACTTTACTTGAAAGGAAAACAAACAGTGGTGTTATATGATTCAGACTCATGCTTCTCTGATCTGTATTCCATTACTTTTAACCTCATAATACTGAATACATACATTTTGTTTTCTAATAATTCAAATTTGGTGGATGGTATTTTATTTTATGAATCACAGGAAGTTGTATGGTAACATCAATTTCTGCAATAACTGAACTGAGGAGCACCCTATTATAAAAGGATTGAGGGTATATAAAGATAGCAGAGAATTATATAAGCTAGTTGAGTGGTGTTTAGATCACAGTTTTGGTAAAGGGGTGGCTAACGACTGAATTTTATAGACTAGCATGCAAAATACTACCTCCTAGTTAGCTATATTCTTTTACATGGGTACAGTTATGGGTGTGTGATTAAAAAGGTTGTTTCCCCACTACATGGCTTCAGGTTCAGCTTTCCTGCATGAAACATTTCGCAGGTGTCTTCTACTATAACTTCAAGCTGATCAAAACCTTATGAGTGGATTTGGTAGGTGGAAACTGAACGAAGCCTCATGCATATATATATATAGGTATGTGCATGTGTGTGTATGTGCCACCCTATTTTAACAGCATATGATTGTTGGAAATGAGTCACCCTGTCATACAAGCAGAGTCCTTCCTTCTCAGTATTCTGCAAAAATCATGCCTGGACAAAGGTAAATATTACCTTGCTTGAAAAAGAAAAAAAAATGAAGGTTGGTGACAAGAAAGTCATCCTGCTTTCAGAAAAACTACCTCAATAAATTCAGTCCTACTCGGGCAAGCATGGAAGAATGGATGCTAAAATGATGATGATGATGATGATGATGATGATGATGATGACGACGACGATGATGATGTTGATATACTGGAATCAATTAGGCGGCAAGCTGGCAGAAAGGTTAGCACGCCGGGTGAAATGCGTAGCCGTATTTCGTCTGCTGTTACGTTCTGAGTTCAAATTCTGCCGAGGTCGACTTTGCCTTTCATCCTTTCGGGGGTCGATAAATTAAGTGCCAGTTACGCACTGGGGTCGATATGATCGACTTAATCCGTTTGTCTGTCCTTGTTTGTCCTCTCTGTGTTTAGCCCCTTGTGGGTAGTAAAGAAATAGGTATTTCGTCTGCCGCTACGTTCTGAGTTCAAATTCTGCCGAGGTCGACTGTGCCTTTCATCCTTTCGGGGTTGATAAATTAAGTACCAGTTACACACTGGGGTCGATATAATCGACTTAATCCGTTTGTCTGTCCTTGTTTGTCCTCTCTGTGTTTAGCCCCTTGTGGGTAGTAAAGAAATAGGTATTTCGTCTGCCGCTACGTTCTGAGTTCAAATTCTGCCGAGGTCGACTGTGCCTTTCATCCTTTCGGGGTTGATAAATTAAGTACCAGTTACACACTGGGGTCGATATAATCGACTTAATCCGTTTGTCTGTCCTTGTTTGTCCTCTCTGTGTTTAGCCCCTTGTGGGTAGTAAAGAAATATATACTGGAATCAATTAGTACCACAATACAGTTTTATTTGTCTGTGTTGGTTATTATAAAGCAACAGTTAACCATTGGAGTCAGTTCATTTGATGATGTCATCGCCATAAAATATGTGGCCTTGTATTAATAAGAAATGTAATAATATTCTTGGTAGCTTTGTAAATTTAGAAAAATTCTCGAGATGTTCAGTTTTCTTGTTGTCTAGTAGCATGAAAGGGCAGCAAGGCCTATCAGAAAGTGGGAACTGTATGACTGGGGATGGGGTATTTGGTATTGTGATGCTCATTAAGATAAGTAGGGTAATTTGAGTAGTGATATATAAGTAAAGGCTGCGACTGGTGGTTGTGGTGGTGGTGGTGGTAGTGGTGGTGGTGGCATTGGTGGTCTTTTGTGGTTGTTGTGATAGAATGATGTTTAATGATATTTTTAATCATTTCATTTGGTTTTCTTCACATTCCTGCTGATATAGAGGCTTTCAACATCAGCTATATAGATAAGGGCTGGTCTATTTGGCGCCTTCTATTGTGTTACATATCAGAGTATCACGTTCAAAGATTATGTTGTAAACATGTCTGGAATACAGAGTTTAACTGTATATGGTAAAACTCTGAGAAATCACTGAAAGACAATCTCACATAAACATGCACATGTATATAAAGAGAGTGAGAGAGAACTACATAGATATATAACAGATATACAGATATACAGATATAATTGAATTATTTCAGGGAATACTATACGTGTTAATTCACTTAAGTGATGTGCTCTCACACATACTTATTTCTAAATATTTTCACACATAAACGAACATGAAAGATGCACATACGCAGTTGCACATACATATTTATATATGTATATATTTTTAAAATATTTATAAGCTAAATACTATTGCTTATGTATGTATGTATGTATGTATGTATGTATGTATGTATGTATGTATGTGTGTATGTATGTATGCATTATGTATGTATGCATGCATGTATGTATGTATGTATGTATGTATGTATGTATGTATGTATGTATGTATGTATGTATGTATGTATGCATTATGTATGTATGTATGAAATGTGTGAATTCATATGTATGTATATATGTGAATTCATATGTATGTATATATGTATGTCCGTATGTATGTGTGTATGTATATATGTATGTATATATGTATGTATGTAATATGTATGTATGTATTATGTATGTATATATATGTATGCATTATGCTGTATGTATGAAGTGTGTGAATTCATACATATATATACAGAGACATACACACATAAAGATAAATAGATAGATAGATCGACAGACCAACAAAAAAAGGATGCAGATAGATAGATGGATAGATAGATAGATAGATAGATAGATAGATAGATAGATAGATAGATAGATAGATATGCATGCCTCTGTGTGTACAAGCAAATTTTGCGCAAATATGCCAGAATGATGCATTATATAGACCAATGTGTGCATGGGCAAGGGTATGTAAATTTACAAACAATATAGATTTATCCGCATCTCTTGATCTTTCTAGGTATGGCTGTTTTTTGAGAAGTCTAGTTCTCAACCACGTGATCTTGGGTTCAATCTCCCTACATGGTTCCTTGGGCAAGTGTCCCCCCACCCCCATCTACTAAAGCCATGTAAGTGAATATGGTAGACAGAAACTGAAAGAAGCCCACCACACTTATATATGTATATGTATGTGTGTGGGTGAATATATTTATTTGTACCTATCTATACATCGTGCAATGGTTGCAAATGAGCATTACTGTAATACAACCAAGATTCTTCATTTCAAACATGAAAATCATGTATTGTTATATAGAAAATATCCCCTTGCTTGGAAACAGGTGAGGTTTGATGACAGGAAAGGCCTCTCCCCATAGAAAAATCTTCCTCAACAAATTCCCTCTGAGCCATACAAGCATGGAAACGAACTTACAGCATGGCACATTGGGCAAGTGTCTTCTACTGTAGCCTCAGGACAACCAAAGCCTTGTGAGTGGATTTGGTTGACGGAAACTGAAAGAAACCTGACATATATATATATATATATATATATATATATATATATATGTATGTATATGTATATATATATATATATACATATACATACATATATATATATATATATATATATATATATATATAATATATATATATATATATATATGTATATATATATTATGTATATATATATATATACATATAATACATATATATATATATATAATATATATATATATATATATATATATATATATATATATATATATATGTCAGGTTTCTTTCAGTTTCCGTCAACCAAATCCACTCACAAGGCTTTGGTTGTCCTGAGGCTACAGTAGAAGACACTTGCCCAATGTGCCATGCTGTAAGTTCGTTTTGTTCATGATTGAAATAACCAAATTATTGGGTTGTCCGGAAAGTTTGTGACGGTTTTTAGAGGAAAGAAAAAGGTCAATAAATACTTGCCATTACATTTTTAATCAACCAAATATGAACCATTTTGTTGCACAATGTGTCTCCATCTTTCCTTTAACTTTAAAATACCTTCTTCCCAGAACTGAGGTAGTTTCATGGCAAAGAATTCATCAAGGTATCTTTTTGCATCATCCAAGGAATTGAAATTTTTACCATTAAGACTATTCTGCAGAGACCTGAATAAGTGGAAATCCAAAGGAGCAATATGTGGTGAATATGTAGGGTGGGGTAACACATCCCAGCTGAGCTGCAGCAATTTTGAACTTTCTTATCTTCCATTTTAAAGGGTTACAGAATTAACACAGGTTGTAGGAACATAAACCTTCTTCCAAGAAAAGATAGCTTAAACTGTGCTCTACATGGAGTTGTAGTCAAATCCTACTTTTTGGACTCAACCATGTTCTAAAATAAGTCAAAATGTAAGCTACTATAAATCGGCACGAACCTTCTGGACAACCCAATAAATTGCATATTCAGGAACCAACTTCAATAGGTTTCTTCAGATGCTTGAGTTCCAAGCTAAAGTTTTTCAAGAAATAGCACCTCGATCTTGCTGGGAAACTGCAGTAACTGATTTCAATAGGGAAAGCACCTAACCAACATTCCTGCTAATTTTTCCCAACTGCTGAGTACAACTACTGACCAATATATTTGAACAAAGATATTTTAATATTGAAAACTTTAATGCAGATTATCAATCACATGTTTATAAATTTAGATGAATGGCAACAGTATTTTAATATTCACAGCATCAATGCCATGACTGCATAGCTATGTATTTATGCAGCTTCTAAGGAACCTAGCTAGGAAACCTTTTCAGGTAGGTATACCAAGATCATAAGTGTTTCTTGTCAGTGTACCTTGTCTGAGTGAAGATGAATGGCTCAGTGGTTAGAATGTCAGAGTCACAATCATGAGGTGGTGCGTTCAATTCCCTGAGTGGGTTGTGTGTTGTGTTCTTAAGCAGAACACTATATTTCATGTTGCTCCAATTAACTCAGCTGTAGAAATGAATTGGTGTATATAGCCATTGCGTTTCCCTTGGGTAACATTGGTGGCATAGAGAAGGGAGCCTGGTATGCATGGGCAACTGCTAGCCCCTCACAAAGAAAAACCTTACCCAGACTTGTACCTTGAAGAGAAATTTGTAGGTGCAGTCCCATGGTTATTCATGGCTGAAGTGGGGTTTTGTCTTGTCTGAGTGGGGCAGCAAAAACTTCACCTGTTGAAGCATCCTGCCAGCAATCTCTTTTCAGCATTATTTATCTTGAACTGTTTTCAACTAACATGACTTTTCCTTCAATAGGTTTCGTCAGATGTTTGAGTTCCAAGCTATTATTTTACTAGAAATAGAACAATGATCTCACTGGAAAATTGCCATAGCTGATGTTATCATGAAAAGCCTCTAACTTCAAAGGGAAAGCATGTAGCATGCTATTCTTTAACAAGAGCCTGATGTATCAAGTCCTGGTTGTTAGGTTTCTTCATATGGTGAACTATGACAAGTCCGTTCTTCCAGAACAGTGCAAATTCAGTTACAAATATAGTTTTATGCTTCTGGATAAAATAACCATGTCTGCTAAGAGTGAACTTACTCCCACTTTTTCTGCATAAATGAGTTTTTTTTTTTTTTTTTTTTTGAAGTTCACTTGTATCTCTGATACAATGCCAAATTATACATAGATTTACCACAGTTCATCTTGTCTTCAATAACTTATTACCTTCCCTTTAAAAATTGACATTTTGGGGTAGTGATCCCTGCAGTTTGTTGGGTTTAACTCTGCAAGTAATTCATTTAGTATTTCCTGTAAGGACCCTGTCATGCAGGCCTTTCCACACTGCTTTGGGATATTTGTTCAAAAAACAAAATTTAAGTTTGCATAATCTGTCCTTTTCTTTGAGACACAATTTTTAGTTTCTTTGCAGTTGGGAAGGAGTTAGTCCTACACACATGAGAAGAAGGCCAACAAATTCTGGCCAGTACTCCAGAGATTCTTCCAAGACAGTTATCATTCTAGTAACTGGTACCAGTACATTTACTGATCCTTGCAGGCAAGCACTACTATTTTTATGTGATAATCATCCTCTGCTTTCTTTCAGACAAATATGATACAAGTTTTCTGCTGCCCCAGGCATTTGAGTTACTCCACCTCTTGCTGTTATAGTTGAAAAGTTTTAGTCACCACTCGACAGTTTTCATCAACCAAATTTTGCCAGAGTTTATAACAAATGTCACTTGCCCAAGGTGCTTTGCAGTGCAATAAAACCCAAAAGTACATGGTTGTGAAGTAAAGTTCTTAACTGCAGAGTCATACATATACCTGCACACATAATTGTACAAGCACACATATTCGTAAATACATGCACATGTAGACATGCACACATTTATACACACATATAAGCAATGAAGGTAAACACAAAAGACAACACCACCCAGAGAAAGTGAGAGAGAGAGAGAGAGAAAGAGAAAGAGGAAGAGAGAATAGATGTAATTGTTCGCTGTAAACTACAGTAAATATACAACATTGATTTATTGAATGTTTTGTTGAAAAATCTATTGTTTCGTTCCTGCCTTCCCATTTTCCTTCTTAAATCCTCTCTACCAATCCAATTTGTATTATATTCTTTAGGAAAAATCAGGTCTTGTTTTGTTTCTTATATTTATGTATGTACAATGTGTATGTGTATACATACATGTGTGTGTGTATACAGACACACATACATACACACACATACAAACTCACACAGATATATACATACACACACATGTATTCCCTTCACTTTTTATTATTGTTCTTGTTTTTAAAAGATATTTTTCCTTTTTAAAACTTTCATATACTTATTGCATCTCTTTCTATTTTACTTCTACTTTCACTTTATACACCTGAACTATTTTCACTCTCTTTTCTTTTCATTAATTTTCCTTTTCTCATATCTGTTTTTCCTTTAGTGTTGGTTTTTCTTTATTTGTTTCTCTCAGTATTTTTTCTTATCCCTTTCTTGGGGAGTAATGGTGCTTCTAGCCCCCACTTCATTGTCACCATCATTAAAACTATTCTTACTGCAACCATCACTGTCATTAACATGACAGCAACAAATACGAAACCCCAAAATGGTCATTTACCTAGATCAGTGTTTCTCAACGTTTTTACCCTTGCATAACCCTTAAAATAAATTACACAGGCGTAGGAGTGGCTGTGTGGTAATTAGCTTGCTTACCAACCACATGATTCCGGGTTCAGTCCCACTGCATGGCACTCTGGGCAAGTGTCTTCTACTATAGCCTTGGGCCGACCAAAACCTTGTGAGTGGATTTGGTAGACGGAAACTGAAAGAAGCCCGTCGTATATATGTATATATATGTGTGTGTCTGTGTTTGTCCCTCCAACATCGTTTGACAACCGATGCCGGTGTGTTTACGTCCCTGTAACTTAGCGGTTCGGCAAAAGAGACCGATAGAATAAGTACTAGGCTTACAAAGAATAAGTCCTGGGGTCGATTTGCTCGACTAAAAGGCGGTGCTCCAGCATGGCCGCAGTCAAATGACTGAAACAAGTAAAAGAGTAAAGAGTAAGAGAGTCTCAAGAAACCACTGCACAAAAAAATTTATATATCATATCTTTCTCATATATTTTTCATAATAGTTCCTGTGGTAGCACCTGGCACATCAGGAATCACCGCTGAGATTCTTAAAATATCGGGTGATGTGGGTTATGGTCTTGTCACCCGCATCATAAGTCAGGCAGTTCATGAAGGAGTCATACCCAATGAGTGGTGTAGCAGCACCAAAGTCAACTGCTATGAAGATAAAGGTAATGCTTTAGATAGAAATAACTACAGGAGTATCAAATTATTGGATCAGGTGATGAAAGTTACAGAGCGGGTCATAGCCCAACAAATTAGAGAGAGAGTTAGCCTAGAAGAGATACAGTTTGGGTTTGTGCTAGGCAGAAGCACCACTTATGATAAATCTCTGGTAAGGCAGCTGCAAGAGAAATATCTAGCCAAAGATAAACCTCTGTACTTGGCTTCTGTTGACTTGGAGAAAGCCTTTGATAGGGTCCCCTGATCATTTATCTGGTGGTCAAGGCAGAAACTGGGGATAGACAAGTGGTTGGTAAGAGCTGTACAAGCCCTGTACAGGGATGCTGTCAGTAAGGTGAGGGTTGGCAACGAGTAGAGTGAAGAATTCCAGGTAGAAGTAGGGGTTCACCAAGGATCAGTCCTTAGCCCTCTTCTTATTCATTATAGTCCTCCAGGCATTAACAGAGGAATTCAAGACAGGCTGCTGCTGAGAGCTCCTCTATGCTGATGACCTTGCTCTAATAGCCAGAACTAGAGACAAAGTTTAGGGTGTAGAAGCAAGGTCAAGAATCGAGGGGCCTTGGGGTTAACCTAGCAAAAACCACAGTCTTGGTAAATAGGAAGGCTGACAAATCAGAAGCCCCTTCAGGTAGACGGCCCTGCTAGATCTGTAGAAAAGCATGAGTAGAAACTCCATACGACGTACCCAGAGTAAGTTATGGACACATAAAAGGTGCAGTAATATCAAAGGAAGGTTAACTGAGAAGATCGTTTTTGTGTGTGGCAGATGCACAAGGGCAATAAACACTGAAAATGTACAGAAAACAGATTCCATCACATGCCAGGGGAAAAAACTAGAAGTCGTTGATAGCTTCCACTACATAGGTGACCAAGTCTGTAGTGGGGGTGGTTGCTCTGTGAGTGTAGCTGCAAGAATAAGTATAGCCTGGACAAAGTTCAAGGAGTGCCTACCTCTGCTAGCAACTAAGGGCCTCTCACACAGGATGTATGATAGACTATATGATGCATGTGTGTGAACTGTCATGCTACTAGGCAGTGAAACATGGGCCATGACTGCTGAGGACATGTGTAGGCTTGAAAGAAATGAAGCTAGTATGATTCACTGGATGTGTAATGTAAATGTGCATACGTGACAGATTGTAAGCACCCTGAGAGACAAGTTAGATATAATCGTTATGAGACATCATAGTAGAATATCTTGTCACCAAGTAGGGATGTCATAGGTGACATTCTCATTGCTATTGATGTTGTAAATGAAGTGAAACTCTTTCCAACTAGGAACAGGGTGTTTGGGAGCTAGGTAGAATAGAACAACCAGAATTAGGAATACAATATAGACCTCTGTCAAAATGAGTAGTTAGAGATAGTAAAAGCAAATGAACAGAAGTGGGAAAGGGTGGAGGAGAAAGAAACTGGTTGTAAGGGGAAGTAAAAGGAAGAGTAGGCACCACATATTACTGGTACTTGAGTGTATATATGCATGTGTATGGGTGTGTGTGTGTATGTATGTGTGTGTGTAGCAAGGTTTAGCGAAATATGCAAGGTTTTCGTTTGTGTGTAGGTTAAATAGTACCTATTGTATGATGCGTATATCATTTTGTCTGTATATGTGCACACATATATGAAATGAATAGTTAAGCCCATGGTCCCATGCATGTATGATATGTTTAGTCTAAATGGATATGTGTGTATATACACTCACACATATACATGCAGGTAGATCGACACATTGCCCAAGAGATCCATATAAATATATAAATAGTTAAATATAAAAACAGATATATTGACAGACAGATAAGTAGATAAATTATTGAAATGACAATAATTCTATAATTACAAGACCTTATAATTACAATATCTAATTAGCTCTTTATATATCATGCTTAATATAAGTCCATCATGATAGGCAAATTTACTGCGGTATTTATCCAAAGATAACATCTCTTCTGGACATACTATGTTTAAACACACACACACACACACACACACACATATATATATATACACATACACACACATTGTGTTTTTGACCCTTCAGCATTCATATTACTCTGTCAAGTATAATGCTTATTTATTTACATTGTTTTGAAGTAATTAGACATTGCTTTGTAGCTTTGGGATATCAATGATGTGGTTGGTCTTTTTTTAGCCTGATACAAGAGGCAGGATCTGGCCAGTCTGAACCTAGAACAGATAAAATAAACTGGCCACATCTGGCCAGTTTAAAGGCTAAAGGGTAAAATGCAGCACGTCCACAACAAATTTTATCTCTGGACAAATGCTGCCATAAATTTTCCTATCACAATGCATTTACATTAAGTATGATATATAAATGGCAACTTAAATGTCTAATGCTTGTCTCAGTAGGTTTATATTATCTTCTGATACTAAGAACAATCCCACATCATTCTCAACAAATGCCTATTCTGGTTGTTTTCTCAACAGGACTATTTACATACTGTGTTAGAGTTTAGAGAGACTGGGTATTTCATAGGCGGCGAGCTGGCAGAATCGTTAGCACGTCGGGCGAAATGCTTAGCGGTATTTCGGCTGCTGTTACTTTGTGAGTTCAAATTCCGCCCAGGTCGACTTTGCCTTTCATCCTTTCGGGGTCAATAAATTAAGTACCACTTACGCACTGGGGTCGATGTAATCGACTTAATGCCTATGTCTGTCCTTGTTTGTCCCCTCTATGTTTAGCCCCTTGTGGGTAATAAGGAAATAGGTATTTCATAGGAAATAGTATTCTTAATGTAAAGTTGTTGTAGTGGAGGTGCAATAGCCCTGTAGTCAGGGCAGCGGACTCGCAGTCAGAGGATTGCGGTTTTGATTTCCAGAACGGGCGTTGTGTGTGTTTATCGCGCGAAAACACCTAAAGCTCCACGAGGCTCCGGCAGGGGGTGGTGGCAACCCCTGTTGTACTCTTTCACCCCAACTTTCTCTTACACTTTCTTCTTGTTCTTGAGTAACGCTGTGAAGGACCGGCACCCCGTCCAGCTGGGAAGCGGGGACACATACACCACAAAAACCGGGAAACTGGGCCCATGAGCCTGGCTAGGCTTGAAAAAGAGCATTAAAAAATGTTGTTGTAGAATCTTTATGGAGAGTGGCCCAGGGGCCTCACAGGTCTAGAGGCCCAATTTTGAGCTATGTATGATATGATCTGCTGTCAATATATAACTACTGTAGGGTGGCAAACTGACAGAATAATTATCATGCTGGAAAAAATGTTTAGCACCATTTCTTCCGACTTTAGATTCTGAGTACAAATGTTTCCAGGATCAACTTAGCCATTAGTCATTTCAGAATCAATAAAATAAGTACCAGTTGAACCCTGGGATCGATATAATTGATTTACCACTCCAATGAAGTTGCTGGCTTTGTGCCAAAATTTGAAATCAATACTTCAATACTGTAGGCTGGCAAAGTGGCAGAATCGTTACCATGCTGGAAAAAAATGCTTAGCAGCATTTCTGTTTCTTCTGACTGTATGTTTTGAGTTCAAATGTTGCCAGGGTCGACTTTGCTTTTCATCCTTTTGGGGTCAATGAAATTAGTATCAACTGAGCACTTAGGTCAATGCAATGGACTTACCCCTCCAATGAAGTTGCTGGCCTTGTACCAAAATTGAAATCAAGATATAAATAGTACAGGGCCCAGTGCAAGGATTTTTCTCAGGGGCCTATAATGCTGCTAAGATGGCTCTGATGATGATCTCTGAAAATCCCATTGTTTCTATTACAGGTTTAATTCTGCTGTCAAGCTTCCACACAGTTTCCAGCCAAAAAAGTTGCCTCACTAAGCTATTGTTGACCTAAAGTTAAGGTAGAAGAAAGACACACGTACACGATGGCACACAACTGGATTGAATCCAGAACCTCGTAACTAAGGAGCAAATTTGCTAACCACATTGAACATTTCCCCACTTAGCATATATAACACAATAACAATACACATGCATATGCATGCACACACATACACAGAACTTTATAAAAAAAAATTACAGCCAATCATAAGTTGCAAATATATTTGGAAATAAATTACAAATGGAAAATTACTTCACTTTTTTTTTTCCTTTGCGTGTGTGTATATGTGTCTGTGTTTTAAACATTGAATATATTTGAAGAGAAACAGTAAATTTTCTATTTTCAGTTTCTTTGTATTCTACCTATGTTTCATTAAAATAAAAATTATCTTGACATTGATGTTGACATTGTTATTGCTGTTGCTATGGTACTATATACATTCTTTCTTTTTCCCCCTATTTTAATTTTCTTATTTTATTTTATTTCGTTTATTTATTATGATATATTTTGTGGATTGGATGTATGGGTGTTGGGAGGAGAATATATTTTATTTTATCCTAATGATTTTACTAATAAGTATGTGAATTAGTTTCTTTGTGGAGAATTGAAAATTTTGTCGAGAAAAATATTTTTATGCAATGTTCAATAAAATTTATTTTCATCATTATTATTATCATCATCATCGTCGTCATCATCATTGTCGTTGTTGCTGTTGTTGTTGTTGTTATTGTTATCATCATCATCTTCATCATCATCATCATCATCATTATTATTGTTATTGCACTTGTTATTAGTGTTCTGCAAATTTTATTTTCAATTTGTTTTTATTGTAAATTTTTCTTTTTTTAAATAATTTTCCTTACTTTTAAATATTTTATTTCTATTTTATTACAAACAATAATAATGTTTATTGTTTAGTATGGGATTTTAGTAAAACATTCAGAGTTGGAAACAATAATTTTATGTTCTACTCTTATTACTTTCAGAAAATAATGATAATAGCAGTAATAACAATGTGTGATTTCATATTTATATGTACACATGCATATACGCCAACATACAAATATCTATTTATCTACCTGTCTATCTACCTGATGTGAGTGTGCATGTGGTGGGGGTGTATGTATATGTGTGTGTATATGTGTGTATGTATATTAAGCTGATATGAAAATTATTCTGTTTTTAGATTTTCCTCTTGTTATCTGCTATTTTGGAATGGTTGTGTGTCTCCTAAAGGTGAGCAGGATACATATATAAAGAAGGAGATTGAAACAGGAAGGAGTGATAATCTATTGATAGATACATAGATGTAAGAAAGACATTGTTTGAAAGTGTGTGTGTGTGTATGTATGTGTATATATATATACATATGCATATATATATATATATATATATATAGATATATACATATATATATATATATACATATATATATATATATATACATATATATATATATATACATATATATATATATATATATATATTATATATATATATATATATATATATATATATATATATATATATATATATATATATATATATATATATATATATCAATACACAAGCACATGAGAAACAAAACAATTTGAGCAAACACATTCTAAGTGGGAGTTATTTTGATGTATGCCAAAACATAAATATACGATATATCTATAGATATACACCATCATATTTATTTATGTATAATATACATTTTTTATGTAAAAACATCATGTGTTTTCCATACTGTTGACTTTACAGTAGGTGCATTTTCATACCCTCGTACAGTTAAAGTTCAAAGGTAATTTTTGAATTTTTATTTTTATTCTTATTTGGTTTGATAAACTTCTTCAGTATATATTCTACTGCATTTATAATAGCTCTGACTAAACTCCCCTTTTATCTATGCATTTTAATACAAAAGAAAAGACAGTGTGTGATTTTAAGTGAGGCAATGTTTTCTCTAAATTTTAGTAGTCAATGCGTGCAAAAAGTCTTATGTTGTGCAAATTTTTTTTACTGTCTCAAAAGTAGGTGGGCACTGAATACTCTCTCTCTCTTTTACTCTTTTACATGTTTCAGTCATTTGACTGCGGCCATGCTGGAGCACCGCCTTTAGTCGAGCAACTCGACCCCGGGACTTATTCTTTGTAAGCCCAGTACTTCTTCTATCGGTCTCTTTTTGCCGAACCGCGAACTGACGGGGACGTAAACACACCAGCATCGGTTGTCAAGCAATGCTAGGGGTGACAAACACAGACACACAAACACATACACATACATATACATATACATATATATACATATATACAACGTGCTTCTTTCAGTTTCCGTCTACCAAATCCACTCACAAGGCATTGGTCGGCCCGGGGCTATCGCCGAAGACCCTTGCCCAAGATGCCACGCAGTGGGACTGAACCTGGAACCATGTGATTGGTTAGCAAGCTACTTACCACACAGCCACTCCTGCATTTTAATACAAAAGAAAAGACAGTGTGTGATTTAAGTGAGGCAATGTTTTCTCTAAATTTTCGTAGTCAATGAGTGCAAAAAGTGTTATGTTTTGCAATTTTTTTTTCCTGTGTCAAATGTATGTGGGCACTGAATATATATAAATATTATCATTTATTACTCTATTATTTTAAGCAACAAACCTTTTATGCACGAATTAATTTCTTTTGCTCAAATTAATCTATTTTGTCTACTAGCTGCAAAACATATATATGTACATGTGCACAGCTTAGAGGGAACTGGTTTTTCATTGTTTACATATAGATGCCCATTATATCTATGCCTGAGAAGGAATTACAAACAAAGGAATTAAGTGTGTGCATGAACATATATAGATGTGTATGTGTGCGTGCACTGTATACAAATATATGTACATCTACAGGAGTGGCTGTGTGGTAAGTAGCTTGCTAACCAACCACATGGTTCCGGGTACAGTCCCACTGCGTGGCATCTTGGGCAAGTGTCTCCTGCTATAGCCCCGGGCCGACCAATGCCTTGTGAGTGGATTTGGTAGACGAAAACTGAAAGAAGCCTGTCGTATATACGTCTGGCCTGGCCTTTCAAAGTAACTGGACGACATTCTTCCTGCTCCCCTGTCGTTGACAAAAATTCTTGCGTTTGCAATACTTTTTTCGTTCGGCGTCAACAGCCCTTCTTATCTTGTTTTTCCCTGTCCTGTCTTTTACTGTTTATATTTTTGTACTGTCGTTACTGTCCTGTTTTTTTACCATTTTTTTACCATTTTTTACCCCTCTGCAAAAAGATCTCAGAATTTTAATTGATTTGCTTTTCGCAGGAAGGAAAGTTTCCTGTCGAAGATACGTCTCGCTTTTATCCTTCGAAACGTAGAGTAGATGAAACCATAGCAACTGAAGAAGGGGTTTTTTCTTTGTGTTAATTGTCCTGTACTCCATTTTTTGTTGTTTTTAAAAAAATGTCCAGTTCCTTTGGTTTGTGTCTATGTTTTCGTTTCTCTTTGTGTCCGACGTCCCTTTGGTGTCCTGTACTCATATATGTGTGTATATGTACATGTAGAGGTAGGTACGTACATATATGTTTATATATATGCATATGTTTTATTTCATTTATTAATATATATATATATATCTATATCTATATATATATATATATATATATATATGTGTGTGTGTGTTTGTGTGTCTGTCCCCCTAGCATTGCTTGACAACCGATGCTGGTGTGTTTACGTCCCCGTCACTTAGCGGTTCGGTAAAAGAGACCGATAGAATAAGTACTGGGCTTACAAAGAATAAGTCCCAAGGTCGATTTGATCGACTAAAGGCGGTGCTCCAGCATGGCTGCAGTCAAATGACTGAAACAAGTAAAAGTAAAAGAATGTATGTGTGTATGTCTGCTGTGTGTGTATGTGTGTACATTCATTTGAAGTTGATTCACCGTGCTGCTACTCAGAATTTCTGACAAATCTTTCTGCCTTTCTGTTATTGCCTGTAAACAGGAAATATTGAACACTGGAGTTAGGGTACATATTTTTTAAGGAAATTCAAGTCAAATTTGTGGGGGGACTTAGGGTTCATGTTGACAGCCTATGAATAATAGTTCTTCCTACTATAAGCACCTGGTTTGAAATTTGTTGTGTGGGGGCTGCACAGTTACGTTGGACCCCTGTGTTCAAATGCTTCTTATTTTATTGACCTTGAAAGAATGGAAAGCAAAATTGACACAGGTGGAATTTGAATTCAGAATGTAAAACTAGGAGTATTGCTATTGCCACTAAGCATTTTGTCTGTTATGCTAATGATTCTGCCTGCTCACACCTTCACACTTACTCTTTACTCTTTTACTTGTTTCAGTCATTTGACTGCGGCCATGCTGGAGCACCACCTTTTAGTCGAGCAACTCGACCCCGGGACTTATTCTTTTGTAAGCCCAGTACTTATTCTATCGGTCCCTTTTGCCGAATCGCTAAGTAACAGGGACATAAACACACCAGCATCGGTTGTCAAGCAATGCTAGGGGGACAAACACAGATACACAAACACACACACGCATATATATATATATAGACATATATACGACGGGCTTCTTTCAGTTTCCGTCTAACAAATTCACTCACAAGGATTTGGTCGGCCTGAGGCTATAGTAGAAGACACTTGCCCAAGGTGCCATGCAGTGGGACTGAACCCGGAAACATGCGGCTGGTAAACAAGCTACTTACCACACAGCCACTCCTGCGCTTGTGAATAATAATAATGGGCTTATTGTATATGGTGCTCAAGAACTGACTGGAAAAGGCAGCAAAATTGAACTGAAAGCAGCAATTAGTTAAATAAAAGAAGACATCTATGATAAATATAACTGTATGCCCAATGAACCGAAAAAAGAGAACATGTCAGACAAGGGTTCAGTAAAAGATTCATAAATGGAAAGGGCTGCAATAAGCAAATAGTCACGGGAGTAGCTCTGTGGTAAGAAGCTTGCTTCACAGCCACATGGTTCCAGGTTCAGTGCGACTGTGTGGCACCTTGAGCAAATGTCTTCTACTATAACCTCGGACCGATCAAAGCTTTGTGAGTGGATTTGATAGATGGAAACTGAAAGAAGCCCATCGTATATATGTGTGTGCATGTGTGTGTGTGCTTGTGTGTGTGTGTATGTGTGTGTGTGTGTGTGTGTGTGTGTATGTGTGTGTGCATGCATACTTGTGTGCCTGTGTTTGTCCCCCCACCATCACCGGGAAACCGATGTTGATGTGTTTAGATCCCCATAGCTTAGTGGTTTGGCAAAACAGATTGATAGAATAAGTACTAGGCTTACAATGAACAAGTCCTGGGGTCAATTAGTTTGACAAAAGGCAGTGCTTCAACATGGCCACAGTGAAATGATTGAAACAAAAGAATGTTGGTGAATTTCAAGAAGCATGGAATTACTGAAGAATGCAATGTCCTGATAGCTAACAAATGATGCCAGTAGTTTATTCAATGCTTTCAAAATTCTGTGCATGATAAAATGTGTTGTGCTATTCTTTGATTTTATAAGCTTGTCCACACATGGTAGAGATGTTGAATCTGAAGGTTAGCAGGGATGTTGTTGGGAAATATGATGGATAATCTTATAGAATTCTACCAAGTCAGTCACGAAACATCAAAACTTCAATGTAGCTATACCCTGAGAATCAAGATGTTTAAGATATCGAGATAGCTGGGTTCAGTCCCACTGCATAGCACCTTGGGCAAGTGTTTTCTACTGTAGCCTCGGGCCGACCAAAGCCTTGTGAGTTGATATGGCAGGCGGAAACTGAAAGAAGCCTGTCATATATATGTATATATATATGTGTGTTGATTTTATAAGTTTGTCCACACATGGTAGAGATGTTGAATCTGAAGGTTAGCAGGGATGTTGTTGGGAAATATGATGGATAATCTTATAGGATTCTACCAAGTCAGTCACTAAACATCAAAACTTCAATGAGAATCAAGATGTTTAAGATATCAAGATAGCTGGGTTCAGTCCCACTGCATAGCACCTTGGGCAAGTGTTTTCTACTGTAGCCTCGGGCCGACCAAAGCCTTGTGAGTTGATATGGCAGGCGGAAACTGAAAGAAGCCTGTCATATATATGTATATATATATGTGTGTTGATTTTATAAGTTTGTCCACACATGGTAGAGATGTTGAATCTGAAGGTTAGCAGGATGTTGTTGGGAATATGATGGATAATCTAATAGGATTCTACCAAGTCAGTCACTAAACATCAAAACTTCAATGAGAATCAAGATGTTTAAGATATCAAGATAGCTGGGTTCAGTCCCACTGCATAGCACCTTGGGCAAGTGTTTTCTACTGTAGCCTCGGGCCGACCAAAGCCTTGTGAGTTGATATGGCAGGCGGAAACTGAAAGAAGCCTGTCATATATATGTATATATATATGTGTGTATGTATGTATGTATGTATATATGTATGTATGTATGTATGTATATATATATATATATATATATATATATATATATGTATGTATGTGTTTGTATATGTTTGTGTGTCTGTGTTTGTCTCTCCAACATCGCATGACAACTGATGCTGGTGTGTTTACGTCCCCGTAACTTAGCGGTTCGGCAAAAGAGACTGATAGAATAAGTACTAGGCTTACAAAGAACAAGTCCTGGGGGTCGATTTGCTCGACTAAAGGCGGTGCTCCAGCATGGCCACAGTCAAATGACTGAAACAAGTAAAAGAGTAAAAGAGTAAAGAGATATGGTAAGTGACTGAGAGATGGTATTTGTCTGGGTGCACATCACCAGACAGCTTCTTGTAAATTGACATGCTGAATAACTTGAGGTTTCTGGACTGGAAATGCAAACAACAAACGTAGATGTATAGCATAGCCAGATAACTGTGTGAGCAGCTGACAAAGAGCTTCTGGAGTGATAATAAAATTTCTTCAACTTTTGATAAGTTTTTAGAAATGTGGTTCATCCAACAAAGATTATTGTCGATAATGATGTCTAGATCACATTCACTAGCTGACTTCTTAAAGTTGGTGTCGTGAAAAGAGTAGGTAGATTCTGACATTTTACACTGAAGATACAGTTTGGTGCACTTGCATAGTCAGCTTGAGCTGTCAGTCGATATATAATAATAATAATGAAAGAGATTGTTGCATACGGTGCTTAGGTGCACTACAACTATTATAATATGTGAGTGTGTGTGTATATATGTGTGTGTGAGTGTGTGTGTGTGTGTGTGCATGTATATGTATATGTGTATATATATATCTATATTCTTTTTCTTTTTCTTTTTACTTGTTTCAGTCATTTTTGACTGTGGCCATGCTGGAGCACCGCCTTTAATCGAGCAACTCGACCCCGGGACTTATTCTTTGTAAGCCCAGTACTTATTCTATCGGTCTCTTTTGCCAAACCGCTAAGTGACGGGGACATAAACACACCAGCATCGGTTGTCAAGCAATGCTAGGGGGACAAACACAGACACACACACACACATACATAAACATATATATACATATATACGACGGGCTTCTTTCAGTTTCCATCTACCAAATCCACTCACAAGGCATTGGTCAGCCCGAGACTATAGCAGAAGACACTTGCCCAAGATGCCATGCACTTGGACTGAACCCGGAACCATGTGATTGGTAAACAAGCTACTTACCACACAGCCACTCCTGCACCTATATATATGTATCTTTTATCTTTTATTTTTTACTGGTTTCAGCCCAGGGCTGAGGTCATGTTGGTGCAGCACCTGTAGTTATTTGGTGTTGTTTCTGACATCGTTTTTGGTGAAATAGCGAGTTGAATGGAGATTCTCTTCTTTGCATCTCCTGCAGTGATGTGGGTACATCTGGTATCTCAGAAAGAAATAAGGTGGCAAGCTTGCAGAAATGCTAGCACACTGGACGAAATGCTTAGAGGTATTTCGTCTGCCATTACGTTCTGAGTTCAAATTCCGCTGAGGTCGACTTTGCCTTTCATCCTTTTGGGGTCATATAAATTAAGTACCAGTTACACACTGGAATCGATGCAATCAACTTAATCCCTTTTTCTGTCCTTGTTTGTCCCCTCTACGTTTAGCCCCTTGTGGGCAATAAAGAAATAAGAAAGAATCATGTCCAGATGTTCCTTGAAAACTTCCACATCTACACCATGTAAGGTTGCTTATTCTTTCACTTGTTTCAGTCATTTGAATGTGGCCATACTGGAGCACCACTTTTAGTTGGAACGTCGACTCCAGGACTTATACTTTGTAAGCCTAGTACTTATTCTATAAGTCTCTCTTGCTGAACTGGTAAGTTATGAGGACATAAACACACCAACATCAGTTGTCCAGCGATGGAGGAGAGACAAACACTGAAGCACAAATATGCATGCGCGCGCGCACACACACACACACACACACACACACACACACACACACATACGATGGGCTTCTTTCAGCCCCACACAACAAATTTCAAACCAGGTACATTCACAGGTATGTAGTGATAATGATGATGAGGCAGGTAATAAAGGAATTGATGGAACTGAAATATGGTAATAGGTGAAGATGATGGTAGTAATGAAAAGGAAAGTTCTATATTGGAAGATTTCTCAAGAATACCTTCTTCGCATTAAACTTATCATTAAATGCAAGCTTGCACTCATCAGATGTTGAACCAAAAGTAAATTTTAATCAATTGAAATAATAATTGTAATAAGAGGAAATGTTAATTAGTGTTAATGAAAATTAAACTCAAAAAGGGCAAGGGAGAGAAATCTTCAAATTAAGCATAATCTCTCAGCTGTCAGTATGAATTTCTCTCCCTGATACTACCATCCTGCCTGAAACTGTTTACATTCTCTGGTCAATATTTACCTGTGCTGTTTACCAAACCATTATTATTGTTACCAAAAGCATTACACCACTAACTGCATTTATTGGCAGCACCATCGACTATTACAACTTTGGATTTTGCTCTCTTCATCACCGCTGCAATCTCTATTATCATCATCATCATTGCCAATACCACCACCACTACTACTATGACAACTGCTACTACCACAGTCATGACTGCAATCAACCTTGGCCTTCACCCCTCCATCATTAGAACCCCCTCCATTCCCACCGTCACCACCACAAGAAATAATGCCACCAACCTCAATACTAGCACCACCACTACCACTGCCATTACAACCACCACCACCACCACAATCTAACTATACCATCATCCACATTATCATCTCCCTACACCAGTACCATTGTTATCACTGCATACAGAGTACCACTACCATCATCACAACCACCACCACACCACTACCACCACCACCACCACCACCACCATTACAGTTACCACAATCCCTATCACTAGGACCATCGGCTCCCACCATTACCAGCAATATTACTACTGCTACCATTACCAACGCCAACACCACTACCACCACCACCACCAACACCACTACCACCAACACCACCGCCACCACCACCAACACCATCATTGCTGCTGCCACGATCACCATTGTCGCCACCACTGTTGCCACTACTGCCACCACTGCCACCACCACCACCACCACCACCACCACCACCACCACCACCACCATCACCACCACCACCACCACCACCTCCATTACAATCTCAATGATACAGTCAGTGCTTGGTATATAATCATTATCGAAGTGAATTTAATATTCAGATTACTTAGTTGGGTCAAATGTTACAATAAATCACTTTAGCAACTGTAAACCTACAGCATTGGCATCTGTCTTGACTCTGGTGCCAACTATTTGTGATTCTGCTGCTTTCAGACCAAACCAATTTCAATACTGATTATACTGATGATGATGATGATGATGATGATGATGGCGGTGGTGGCGGCCGCGGCGGTTGGCGATGGTAATGATGATAATGGTCAAGATGACATTGCTAATGGTAGTAATGATGATAGGAGAGATTGTGGATGTAAGATGGTTGTGCTTTCACTATGTTTCAGATCTAATACCATTTCTATGTCATCATATGTCTGTAAAAGATGTTATCCCATCTGTTTATGTCACATAGGTAGAGTTATTATCCTATAATGTATGTGACATTTTCATGTAAAGAAAGTATCTCATTTGCTATGCAGTATATGCAGAGATATTCTCTTATGATCCATGTGACATTTTCATGTAAAGGAAGTATCTCATCTGCTATGCAGTATATGCAGAGATATTCTCTTATGATCCATGTGACATTTTCATGTAAAGAAAGTATCTCATCTGCTATGCAGTATATGCAGAGATATTCTCTTATGATCCATGTGACATTTTCATGTAAAGAAAGTATCTCATCTGCTATGCAGTATATGCAGAGATATTCTCTTATGATCCATGTGACATTTTCATGTAAAGAAAGTATCTCATCTGCTATGCAGTATATGCAGAGATAGTCTCTTATGATCCATGTGACATTTTCATGTAAAGAAAGTATCTCATCTGCCTGTCTTTATGCTCTGAGTTCAAATTCTGCTGTGTTTGACTGCCTTTCATTTTTTCAGGGTTGATAAATTAAGTACCACTTGCGTCCAGGGATCAATCTAATTGACTGGCCCCCACCTCCTCAAAAATTTCAGGCCTTGTGCCTAGACTAGAAAAGAATTTGTTCCGCATTATGTTGTTCCATTTGAAGGCACACGTCCGAAGAACATATGAGCTACATTGAGCAAGAACTGATAGCATGCATGCTTGTATATATGTGTGTGTGTGTGTATCCATGTACATGTGCATGTGTGTGTGCATATATGTGTATAAATATATATTGTAGAATAAGAAATTAAAAGTCCTTGATATAGTATTATATATTTGAAAAAATGAAGAGAGATGGCATTTCTGATAAGTTTTCCACTCTAATAATTAGATAGACACAGGAATGGCTGTAGTTTGCTTACCAACCACATGGTTCGGGGTTTAGCTCCACTGCATGGCACCTTGGTCAGGTGTCTTCTACTACAGCCTCAGGCCAACCAAAGCTTTGTGAGTAGATTTGGTGGATAGAAACATCATATATATATATATATATATATATGTATGTATGTATGCATGTATGTATGTGTGTATGTATGTATGTATGTATGTATATGTTTGTGTATCTGGCAACCAATATTGGTGTGTTTTATGTCCCAGTAACTTAGAAGTTCAGCAAAAGAAATCGATAGAATAAGGACTAGGCTTACAAAGAGTAAGTCCTGGGGTCAATTAATTTGACTAAAGGCGGTGCTCCAGCATGGCCACAGTCAAATGACTGAAACAAACAAAAGAATAAAAGAATAAGTTTAAAAACATTTAATTATTAAAGTGAAAAAAATTATCAGAAAAACCGTTTCTATTCATTTATTCAAATAGATCTATAAATATACATATGTATATATATATATATATAGCAAAAACTGTCCGATGAACAGCAACGGGAAACTCAGAGTAACAGGTTTTGTTGAATTTTCTGCTGCTTTAAATAAAGCATATTACTCTACCACTGGCATTTGAGTACTCTTTTTTCCACCTTATTTCACATTTATGTGTTTACTCCGTTATATATATATCATCATCATCATCATCATCATCGTTTAGCGTCCGCTTTCCATGCTAGCATGGGTTGGACGGGTCAACTGGGGTCTGTGAAGCTGGAAGGCTTCGTCAGGCCCAGTCAGATCTGGCAGTGTTTCTACGGCTGGATGCCCTTCCTAACGCCAACCACTCCGCGAGTGTAGTGGGTGTTTTTTACGTGCCACCTGCACAGGTGCCAGACAGAGCTGGCGAACGGCCACGAACGGATGGTGCTTTTACGTGTCACCGGCACGGGGCCAGGCGATGCTGGCAACGGACACGAACGGATGGTGCTTTTACGTGCCACCGACACGGTTGCCAGACAGAGCTGGCAAACGGCCACGAGCGGACGGTGCTTTTACGTGTCACCGGCACGGGTGCCAGACGAGGCTGACAGCGGACACGAACGGATGGGTCACTTAACCCCTGCTTTCTGATATATGATTTGATTTTGATTGTTCTCACTGGTCTTGCCGGGTCTTCTCACGCACAGCATACTTCCATAGGTCTCGGTCTCTGGTCATTTCCTTGGTGAGACCTAGAGTTCGAAGGTCATGCTTCACCACCTCGACCCAGGTTTTTCTGGGTCTACCTCTTCCACAGGTCCCCTCAACTGCCAGGGTGTAGCACTTTTTCACACACCTATCTTCATCCATTCTCACATATATATATATATATAGTTAATCCAAACAAGAAAGCACAAAAAAACACAACACGAGGACGTGGAACAAATATAGTATTATTGGACTCTCAGGAAAGAAGGAAAGAAGGAAAGAAGGAGGGTTTAACGTTTCAAGCGGAGCTCTTCGTTGGAAACATAGGAGAAGGAAAGATCCAGAGAAGGAAAGATCCAGAGAAGGGAAGACAGAGGAAAAAAAATCGCCAACGGTACACACGAGGTCACATATATATGTATATATGGGGGATGGACATATATGTAGGTAAGAATCACTGAAATTTGTGATCAGCCAGCACCAACTGAACATGGGTGATGCAAGTAGGCCCTGACATAAAAAGCATGTGATTGATGCTAGGCCTTCCAGACTGGCTTCTATGCTGGTGGCATGTAAGAACCACCATCCGATCGTGGCTGATGCCAGTAACCCCTGACTGGCTCTTGTGCCAGTGGCAAGTAAAAAGCAGTATCCGAATGTGATCACTACCAGACCCACCTGACTAGCTCCCATGCTGGTGGCATGTAAAAAACACCCACTACACTCTCGGAGTGATTGGCATTAGGAAGGGCATCCAGCTGTAGAAACCTTGCCAGATCAGATTGGAGCCTGGTACAGCCTTCTGGCTCTCCAGACCACAGTCAAACCATCTAACCCATGCCAGCATGGAAAACGAATGTTAAGTTAAAGGATGATGATGATGACCCTAAAGGGATTTAAAGGCAAAATAGACCTTTGTGGAATTTGAAATTAAAATGTAATGCCAAAAGAAATGCCCCGAAGCATTCTACCATTTTCTCTGGCATGCTAACGACTCTGGCAGCTCACCATTCTTTTTGCCATAAGAAACAATATTATCAAACAGCAACTACTACTACTACTACTGCTTATACTGCCACTGCTGCTGCTGCTACTACTCCTACGACTACTGCTGCTACTACTACTCCTGTTACAACTGTTGCTGCTACCACAGCCACCACCACCACCACCATCACCAGTCCGCTGCCGCCACCACCTGCAGCACCACCACCACTACCAATACCACTACTACTACCACCACCACCACCACCACCACTACTACTACTACTACTACTACTACTACTACTACTACTACTACTACTACTACTAATACTGCTACTACTACTAGGATCAACACCAGTAACACACGAGTTCAAAATCAATTTCTGCAACTAAGTAAATGTTACAAAGAGTCCAAAATAACAAAAAAAGAAGAAAAAAACACAAGGAGAAACTCTGTTATTTGTTTGGATCACTCTTATTCTTGTGAATGAGATTGTCTATTTTTAATGATGGATACATAGATCTACCTGTACCCTGGGCTGGTACATGCTAACACCTTTCGTTTGCTGGATGTGTATTTCAATGGAGAAGATAATTATAATTATTTCTGAGGATTAATCTGTTTAGGACTAATGTATATTGATCAACTGGTACAGTGGTGGTGGTGGTGGTGGTGGTGGTGGTGGTGGTGGTGGTGGTGGTGGTTGGTGGTGGTGGTGGAGGAGGCAGTGGTAGCGGCAGTGGTGGCGGTGGTGGTGGTGGTGGTGGTGGTGGTGGTGGAGGAGGCGGTGGTAGTGGCAGTGGTGGTGGTGGTGGTGGTGGTGATGGTGGTGGTGGTGGTAGTGGTGGTGGTGGAGGCAGTGGTGGCGGTGGTGGCGGTGGTGGTGGTGGTGGTGGTGGAGGCGGTGGTAGTGGCAGTGGTGGTGGCAGTGGTGGTGGTGGTGGTGGTGGTGAAATGTCTACAGTGATTTTAGTATTTATTATTTTATGTAAAGGTTGTTATTTACCTGGAGATGACATGTCTGTAACATGTAGATAGTTAATCCTGCAAGACAACAGCTTAGGCGTGGTAAGTTATATAGATAATTTGAATTGGTTGGCACGTTTCTTTTATAGATTTTTTGTTTCTGTTTGAACAAACCTAAAGACACAATGGTTAAATACTATAATATTATGTGAATTCATTAATTAATACATAGCATTGTTACTTTAGCAACAGGCATAGCTGTGTGGTAAGAAGCTTGCTTCCCAACCACGTGATTCTGGGTTCTGTCCCTCTGAGTGGCACCTCGGGCAAGTGTTTTCTGCTATAGCTTCGGGCTGACCAATGCTCTGTGAGTTGATTTGGAAGGTGGAAACTGAAAGAAGCCTGTTGTATATATGTACTTATGTGTATATGTGTGTGCCTGTGTTTGTCCCCCAACCATCACTTAACAACCGATGTTGGTGTGTTTACGTCCCCACAACTTAGTGGTTCAGCAAAATGAGCTTGATAGAATAAGTACTAGGTTTACAAAGAATAAACCCTGGGGTTGATGTTTTTTGACTAAAGGTGGTGCTCCAGCATGGCTGCAATCAAAGGACTGAAACAAGTAAAATAAAGGAGATAAAAGAAAAAAAAGTATAAAAAGGTGGTGAACTAACAGAATCATTAGCTTGCCAGGGGAAATACTAAGTGGTATTTTATCTCTGAGTTCAAATTGCACCTATGTCAACTGTGCCTTTCATCTGTTCCTAGTTGATAAAATAAGTTGCAGTTAAGCACTGAAATTGATATAAGTGACTTACCAACCCCTCAGAAATTGCTGGCCACCATGTCCCACAATTTAAAACCAACATTTACAACCGAAATATCTCCTGATATAACATTAACAAAACAAAAAAATTGGAGTGTTGGCTCTAATGCTAAAAACATGACTAATTATTTCAGCATATTTACTCCACAGGTTTGCTTTACAACATAAAGTAAAAGTGAAAACTGCTCCCTATAAAACATTTCTAAACTGCATAAAAATCCCGAATTGATTTGATGAGGCAGTTAGCATTATGGTGTTCATAATATATTGTTAAAAATCTGATTCGTTCAAACGATCTTATTCATGAGAAAAATATTAATCAAGCTCAATTATTGAACAACAAGTTCAGTGCATCAAAATAGGAGAATTGACTGCTTTAGTCTATTAATTAGCTTCTAACAAAAATGAAGTAAGTGTTCCTATTTATTGCTGCCATTCAATTTGATTATCGTAATTTGTTAAATTCAAAATGCATTGGATCTTGGAAGTGTTCCGAATATTGAATCAACCTTAAGTACCAAGTTGCTCATAAAAGTTGACGGTAATATAGTACTATGGTAATAAAGCAATTGCAGAATCAGTGAATCAGAATTCATAGCTTTTAAGAATTTATTTTAATGTGTATTGGGTCCCAAAAGTATTTGAGTATTTGATCAAATTTAAGCACCCAGTCATTCATAAATTTTGACAGCAGTATAACAGTATAATACTAAAACAGTAATAAAGCATTTAGCGTGATGCCCCTGAAAATTATGGGCCCATAGCACATGCTACTCTTTGCTGGGAGATACTGCATACACAGTAACCCACATCGATTATAAAACCATTGTTAGAAAGCAATTTCTACATTCATTGCAATTGTCAAAACAACGAGGTTGTCTTTTCATTAGCATTTGATCTGCTACAAATAGTAACTGAATCTCTCTCAGATCATACACTACCGTTTAGAACAAGACATGTTGAATCAAGATAAGACTGATAGGTAAGGGTAATGAATGCTTTGTTAAACTGAATTCAGCTGCATACTGTTCTCCCAAATTTAATCAGAGCCATTTCTCTGTCTCTGAAAGTTATCGTTGTTGATAACTTGTTTAAACATCCAAGTTACCAATGTGGAAGATTATTGGTTTGGCTGCACTTTTTAACATTGGGTCACCAACATTGTGCTGGCAGAACATTGCAGGTTACCACAGTGGCTATTTTGGTTAATTGGGTTTGTTTTGTGACGTTGGAATGATTTTAGGCTGCATGTTGTCCCATAATATATCCAAATCCAATGTTGTTTGAATAACATTAATTTTTATGGTCATCGCCGTAGTCGTCGTCATCGTTGTCGTCGCCATCGTCCTCCTCCTCCTCCTCCTGTTCCCCTCCCCCATCATCATTATCATCGTCGTCGTCATCATGATTTAGCATCCATTTTCCATGTTGGCATGGGTAAGACGGTTTGGCTGGAGCTGGCAAACTAAAATGCTACCCCTGGCTCCAGTCAGTTTTGGCTTGGTTTCTATGGCTGGATGTCCGTCTCAATGCAAACCACTCCAGAAAGCATACTGAGTGTCTTTTACATGTCACTGGCACAGGTGCCTCTTACATGTCACCAGTATGGATGCCCTCTACATTTTACCAGAATGGGTGTCTTTTACACATCTCATGTGTCACCCGTTCTGGCCACAACTACAATTTTACTTAGCTTGATATTTCTTCTCAAACACAGCAAATCGCCAGAAGTATACTACAGCAGTTACATTTTTTCATACCTGTTTGCTATTTCTGTATACAGTAATCCATTCATCATATTGTGGTTCACCTTTTGTGCTCTCAGTACATCACAGTTCACCTATTACACGCTCAGAACATCATGGATTTTTCTGGCTAATATATGTAAATTCATATTGTGGACTCCTCAGTATATCACGGGGTTTCCATGACCAATAGGCATTTATAACTTTTTTTAGATTTTAATTATTTTTGTAGTAAAATAAGCATTTTCACACCTAGAAATTAATAAATTAATAGAGTACAGAACTGCACTGTTGGTGAGACCCGCTTTGGTCATGACTGACCGTGGGATTGAACCTAGAAAGTTACCCTCCTGGGCACAAGTTGGGCAAGGATGTTTATGGAAGACCAGCAGTCACCCATGCATACTGGCCTCCCCTCTCCATGACACCTGCGTTATCCAAGGGAAAAGCAAAGGCTGATACAGCTTGGAACCTGTGATGTTGCAACTCATTTCTACAGCTGAGTGAACTGGAGCAACATGAAATAAAGTGTCTTGCTCAAGAACACAACATGCAGTCCAGTCCGGGATTTGAACTCACAAACTCACGATCGTAAGCTCGACGCTCTAACCACTGAGCCATGCACCTTCTCTGTATAACAATTAATGTGTTATACAGTACTGCACTGTATAACACATTAATTAAAATATATTTAAAGGAAATACATAGGTGCAGGAGTGGCTGTGTGATAAGTAGCTTGCTAACCAACCACATGGTTGCGGGTTCAGTCCCACTGCTTGGCATCTTGGGCAAGTGTCTTCTGCTATAGCCTCGGGCTGACCAATGCCTTGTAAGTGGATTTGGTAGACGGAAACTAAAAGAAGCCTGTCGTATATATGTATATATATATAGATGTGTGTGTGTGTTTGTGTGTCTGTGTTTGTCGCCCTAGCATTGCTTGACAACTGATGCTGGTGTATTTACATCCCCGTCACTTAGCGGTTCGGCAAAAGAGACCGATAGAATAAGTACTGGGCTTACAAAGAATAAGTCCCGGGGTCGATTTGCTCGACTAAAGGTGGTGCTCCAGCATGGCCACAGTCAAATGACTGAAACAAGTAAAAGAGTAAAAGAGTAAAAGAGTGTAAACAAAGAATCACACTTATTATATGGAAAACGAAACTCAGGAGGCATGGTTATGATGTTGTTTTGCATTTATAATAAAATAAGTACATACAAAATATGAAAAGGATAAAAGTATATGCAGTACAGTACTGTTTCTACTTTGCATACTTTCACCTACCACATAAGATTTTGGAATGTAACACCCGCGATCATCATCATCATCATCATCGTTTAATGTCCGCTTTCCATGCTAGCATGGGTTGGACGATTCAACTGGGGTCTGGGAAGCCAGGAGGCTGTACCAGGCTCCAGTCTGATCTGGCAGTGTTTCTACAATTGATGCCCTTCCTAACGCCAACCACTCCGTGATTGTAGTGGGTGCTTTTTACGTGCCGCCGGCACAGGTGCCAGGGGAGGCTGGCAACGGCCACAATTGGTTGGTGCTTTGTACGTGCCACCGGCAATAGGTGAGGGATTACTGTAGTGGTATGCTAGAAGCAAATATAGCAAATAGTTACATTAATAAGAGCAAAGATGATCTTCATTTGAGATGTGAGGTTAATGCAATGTACATCATAGTTTAAGATTCCTATAACCCAAAGCAGAACTGCAACCAATAAAATATGCCTGTTGAAAGGTCTTGCCATCTGTGTATCTTACTCATGCCGCCAATTTGTTTTTGACTGGTTGGCTACTTATTTGTTTGGTGAGAGGTGAGGATATTGCGTCCATGGTACATGCTTCGAGAAGGGCATTGGAGATGAAATAATTCTTTTAAACACAGGTCATTCAGGAACCAAGATTCCTGTGTTCACCTCTCTTTTCTGGGATTTTGTCTAACCTCTGCTGCATGCAGAGAATATTAATTTGTACATCCATCCTAAATTGGATGTGTTAATTAATATTCATGTCAAAATCTGCTTCTATCAGTAATAGCTAATTTATTCACAGCTCAATGGCTCAATACCATATTGATTTCAGTTAATTTTGATCTGGCATTTGGTGTTCAGCTAGCTACTGCTGATGATCTTCATTTTACGGTGAAATAACATGATGCAGTAGTGCTATCCATTGATGCAGACAACAATTTCATCAGCTGATATAGTCTGTGATTTTTAACAATTGTCATCTAAATAAGATGATTCACAGGGTGTTCATAACAGTCAGAATTGTCATCAACAGCACATCCAATTTAGCTTGGATGTTCTAATATATATATATATATATATATATATATATAAAAAACTAATTAAGGGTAGAAATTGATATTTATCAATTAAGACCAGTGGTCTAGCATATTAAAAAAGAATCCGAAGATTAAAATATTTATATATACCAATTAAGGACTGAACACGAAAAGTGGACAGTCAACATGCTAGATATAGACGTCAAATCGCCATTCTCCACAAAAGATTATGTTCTCAGATCAAAACTCAGCACAAAACCAAAGCAATAAACAAGTGAAAATATACGAAATAAAATAATTACCCATGTACTGATCAGTTTCGGCTATTATTATCCGCAAGGATAACTGCAGCCTTCATCAGCATGGTCCGTTATAAATGCAATTTGCTGGACTAGATGCAAACACGATACCGAAGTATCGCGTGCATGGAGTTCAGCCTATTACATTCGAATATATATTTCAAATGCCTTTACTTTGGCGCGTTGAGACCCGAGAAAACCAGCCTGCAGCTAATAATTAGCAGCAGTCAATTTATCGGTTAGAGAACATATTTATTTATATAAAATTAATTAAGGGTAGAAATTGATATTTATCAATTAAGACCAGTGGTCTAGCATATTAAAAAAGAATCCGGAGATTAAAATATTTATATATACATGGGTCAGTACATGGGTAATTATTTTATTTCGTATATTTTCACTTGTTTATTGCTTTGGTTTTGTGCTGAGTTTGATCTGAGAACATAATCTTTTGTGGAGAATGGCGATTTGACATCTATATCTAGCATGTTGACTGTCCACTTTTCGTGTTCAGTCCTTAATTGGTATATATATATATATATATATATATATACATACACACATAAGAGACAAGTTAAGATAATGGTCATTACATATGATTCCTTTATTATAGCAAATTTGGCTTACAGTTGTTTCCAGTAGTCATTATAGATAAGCTTATTCTATTGGTCTATTGAGGTAAATCGAAGGACCTAAGAAAATTAATGATACCTTTGTCAGAGCCATTGCTGGAAATAACAAACAGAGCACTTGAAGAATAGCTATTGTATGGGGAAAGTGGGGGAAAGATTGGGATGTTTAAGTAGAAAGGGTAAAAGCTGGTTACAATAGGGTGGTAACAATTGAGAGAGTGGAACTTAGTAGAAGTAGCAGTAGTAGTATGAGTAGTAATATTATTAGTAGTTGTATTAGTAGGAGTATTGCATTGTCAAAATATTCTTATATATATCTATATCTATAAAAAGTAGTCAGTGAACATTCTAGGGAACCTTGCTTACATTTGAAATTGAGGCACTTCTACATTTCTGCAACAGCAACCATTATTGGCACTGGATATCTTCCCTTGATATTATTCTGGATCATGTCAGTAGGGTTGAGAGGGTTTGTGAAGTGCTGTGCAAGCCTTACTAGACCTAAAATCTTAGAGTGTGCAATTGCTGGTAAGGTGACTTACCCAGTTGAATCAGAGGATGCCTCAGGGAACTTTGAAGCCAAGCTGTGAAAATGAACCCTATGTAGACTGTAGAGATTGCAGCAGCTATTTGCTGTTGATGCCACAAAAAATGAACAATGTCATTGTTAAAAGTATACAATTATAGGGATTTTTCTGACCATTTCCTTTTCAAATTCCATTTTTCACTTGAACAATGACTTGTTCAGTCATGCTTCTCTTGGCCTCTTGCATTCAGGGACTAGGTTCAGACTACTGTTAGGTCAGATCACATCCCCTGATTATCCAACCAATTTGTTTCTAAAAATATCACCCCATACATTATTTACATTTGACGGATATTTGGCCTCATCTTGTTTTTTGTTAACATAGCATTTCGGCTAATATACCCTCCAGCCTTCATCAGGTCTTGGGGAAATTTTGAACCTGGGTTCTCATTCTTAAGGTATTTTTTGATGTTATCATTATTATTATTATTATTATTATTATTATTATTATTATTATTCAGGTCACTGCCTGGAATCAAACTCAGAATCTTGGGGTCAGTAGCCTATGCTCTTAACCACTACGCAACAAACAAAATGAGGACAAATATCCATCAAATGTAAATAATGTACATAATTCCTCATCTCTTAAATACAGAACTGTAATATCATCCTATATTCTACAGTATTCCATGAGGTTCCCATGCTGAACTGGTTATTCGAGAGTGTATCAGAATAATCATAGAGGTTTGAGAAGATTTCAGAAAATACAGAATACTTCAGGAATCTCGGTCCCTGTTCGACCTGTGTTAAAAAGAATTACTACTTTGTCATTACTGCTCTTCTCCAAGCACGTACCATGGACACATTATCTTCACTTCTCACCATACAAATAAGTAGCCAGCCAATTCTTAGTCACCGACAAAAGAGATTGGTGCACTTCAGAATTACAGACAACAAACCCTTTATATTGACAAGTTTCCTTGGTCAAAACTCAGCCCCATGTTGAAGGATTCTTCGTCTATGGTGAACAAAGTGGTATTCATGCTTCACGTGGAGGCGCAATGGCCCAGTGGTTAGGGCAGCAGACTCGCGGTCGTAGGATCGTGGTTTCGATTCCCAGACCGGGCATTGTGAGTGTTTATTGAACGAAAACACCTAAAGCTCCACGAGGCTCCCGCAGGGGATGGTGGTGAACCCTGCTGTACTCTTTCACGACAACTTTCTCTCACTCTTTCTTCCTGTTTCTGTTGTACCTGTATTTCAAGGGTCCGGCCTTGTCACTCTCTGTGTCACGCTGAATCTCCTTGAGAACTACGTTAAGGGTACACGTGTCTGTGGAGTGCTCAGCCACTTGCACGTTAATTCCACGAGCAAGCTGTTCCATTAATCGTATCAGCTGGGACCCTCATCGTCGTAACTGACAGAGTGCTCCTATATATATAATTCCTGCTTCACACACAAAGATAATTTCTTCTATTAGTAAGTTATTTAAGTACAAATTACATTCAATTTAGCACATCTTTATGCACTACTATCAAGCAACAATGTAAAAATGTAAATAGTTTAGAATATTTCTATAACAATAAATGTTAATTAAACAATGATGATTTTGGTTTATTAATAGGACAGAACACAGTCATCATCGTTCCAACACATCAAGTCCTATCTAAGCAATATGCCACATTACTTTCAGAAAAATAGACATTTTTCTAATGAAATCGTCTAAAAAGCCTTTCAGGTGTGTAGAATATGATTAAATTTGAATCTAGTGTGAAAATAAATAATCAATTAAAAAAAAAGATGCGTATCCATCACATAATTTTTCCATTATTCTTGAATTTTATTTTGTAGATATATATATATATATATTTGGCTGTGTGGTAAGTAGCTTGCTTACCAACCACATGGTTCCGGGTTCAGTTCCACTGTGTGGCACCTTAGGTAATTGTCTCCTACTATAGCCTTGGGCTGACCAAAGCCTTCTGAGTGGATTTGGTAGATGGAAACTGAAAGAAGCCCAGCGTATATATGCATATATATATATGTGTGTCTGTGTGTGTGTGTGTGCGTGTGTGTATGTTTGTGTGTCTGTGTTTGTCCTCCTAACATTACTTGACAACCAATGCTGGTGTGTTTACTTCCCCGTAACTTAGCAGTTCAGCAAAAGAGACTGATAGAATAAGTACTGGGCTTACAAAAGAATAAGTCCTGAGGTCGATTTGCTCGACTAAATGTCGTGCTCCAGCATGGCCACAGTCAAATGGCTGAAACAAGTAAAAGAGTAAAAGAGATATGTGATGTGTCATTATGTATGTCTGCACACCCACCATTTTCTTTTCTATTTTCCCACATTAAATTCCAATATAATTGTATTTTACATGATCTGAAAAGAGCTTGTAGAAAATTTCATAAAAAAATATCCATTTTCTGAAAATTATAAAGAAACAAAGTTGGTGGTGTGGGGCACACATGTATAGTTGTGCCTTCATCGTTAATAACAATGCAACCATTTTGTTACAAACTGCAATATTATTACTGAGAGTGAAGCCATCACCACTAGTACTAGTTACTATGCCACTCATCTAACACAACTGCTACTCCCATCTTCACCCCAATAATGTCACCACTAGCAAAGAGGGCTACCCAAAACGGGGTAACAATCCTGGTGTAGATTATCAATCAGAGCACTATACTACCACCTTTATTCATCACTACCTACATTCCGATAGCCACCAATTCCTTAATCAGCCCCATGCCATCGACACCCCTAACATAAACCTTCACCCCTCCACGACTACTATTACTATTACCATCGCAACCATAACTCTCTGTAACAACATAGCTCTCGCGATTCCACCATTATCACCACCACCACCAACAACAACAACAACAATAACAATAATATCATTGTTAATGCCACTAACATCATCACAATCACCATCACTTTCAACACTAACAACATCTTCGCCATCACCTCCATCATTACCATAAACATCAATACCTGTTTCTTTATTACCCACAAGGGGCTAAACACAGAGGGGACAAACAAGGACAGACATAGGTATTAAGTCGATTACATCGACCCCAGTGCCTAACTGGTACTTAATTTATCGACCCCGAAAGGATGAAAGGTAAAGTCGACCTCGGCGGAATTTGAACTCACAACGTAACGCAGACGAAATACAGCTACGCATTTCACCCGGCGTGCTAACGGTTCTGCCAGCTTACCAACATCTCCAACATCACCACCACTACCACCATCACTCAACACCAGTAACATCTCCACCATCACCTCCATCATTACTATCAGCATCAATACCAACGTCTCCAACATTACCACAACCACTACCACCATCACACAACACCAGTAACATCTCCACCATCACCTCCATCATTACTATCAGCATCAATACCAATGGCTCCAACATCACCACCACCACTGCCACCATCACACAACACCAGTAACATCTCCACCATCACCTCCATCATTACTATCAGCATCAATACCAACGTCTCCAACATCACCACCACCACTGCCACCATCACTCAACACCAGTAACATCTCCACCATCACCTCCATCATTACTATCAGCATCAATACCAATGGCTCCAACATCACCACCACCACTGCCACCATCACTCAACACCAGTAACATCTCCACCATCACCACCACCACCACCATAACCACCACCAGCATGATCAGTCAGTGTTCACTAATACTTCCTCCCCCCCCCGTTAAAGGCTATCAACGAAGATTACATGATATATTTACGACTCCAGTCAAAAAAAAAATCTAATCTGTAGTTTCTTGTTTGTTCATTAAATTAGCCAGGACCAAAATATGCACTGCATCGGTGCCGTGATGTCATTAGCCAGACTAAACTCAGAAACACTGATGGCTGTCATTCCTTAACTCTGGAGAAAATAAATAAATAAACGAATAAATGTAAAAAAAAACACCCACGTAAAAGCAAACAAAATAAAAATGCTAAGACCTTATCGTATTATAAACACAAGGAAAGTGATCCGCATCTTTATTCAATCATTTCCAACGCAAATGTTAGGAAAATAAAATGGTATTTAGCTACCGGTCAAAAGATAACAAGTTCCTACATGTTTTTATAGTACTTTTATGCTTCACCAGAGGGAACTGGAGCATACAGTTCTTATGTTGTAACTTCGGCCATTTTGTTCAGTAGAGAGACATGTAAAGGTACAGAAGTGAACTTTTCGAAGATTACTATTTTATCTGTGATGGTTTCACTCAGTTTTATGTTCGGCAATTTGTTTCTGGCAAGGTTTAGGACACCGACTCAATCCAATATCTCTTTTATTTCGTTCTGTTAATCTGTCTAATCTATGACTTTATCTTCTTATTTACTTATTTATTTGTATTTTTATTTTTGGCTGTCTTTACTTTTCATTCTCATTCAACCATTTTTTACTCTCTTTTACTCTTTATTCACTGTTCCTATGCAGCTCACTCCCCATCTATCTCTGTCTCTCTCTCTCTCACTCTCTCTCTCTCTCACTTTCACTCTCTCTCTCTCTCCCTTTTTTCTTCACTGTTTCCTTCTATTTATCCCTATTCTCTCTACCTATATTTTGGCTACTTTTCTTTTCTCTGTTTCTATTTTGCCTTCTCAAAGAAATAAAAATGGACTCTCTCTCTCTCTCTCTCTCTCTGTTTCTCTCTCAGTGCACTTTCATTTCTCTCTCTCTCTCTTTCTTCCTCTCTCCTTCATTCTCTCTCAATGCGTCTTTCAATTTTCTCTCTCTCTCTCCTCTCCATGCGCCCTTCATTTTGCGCTCCCTCTCACAGTGCACTTTTAATCCTCTCTCTCTCTCTCTCTCATACCATACTTCTGCATTGTCTTTACTTAAAGAAGTTCAAATTAAAAACTCTGTGCAGTACAAAGCTTAATACATTTTGTTGGTAAATAACTGAAGTGTAGTTCAATTCCTAGCAACAGCATTATTTTTCCTAATGTATAACATTAATATATTTTGTTGTGTCTGGGAAGAGTCATTTTCTTTTTGTGCCTTATAATGTAACACACTCACCGGTAAAATTTCCAGTTATTTCTTATTTTTATTTTCCTAAAATTTTTGTTACGTCTTGCAACCTTTTCACTAGTCTTGACTCTGTTCGTTATTTACACTGTGTTCCTTTTGGTTTGTTTGTGTGCATGTGTGTGTGTGTGCCTATGCATGCATGTGCGTAAATAAGTAAGTATATGTGTGTGTATGCACATGCGCACAAACAAACAAAAAGGAATGCAGTGTAAATAACCGACAGAGTCAAGACTATTGGAAAGGTTGCAAGAAGCAACGAAAATTTTAGGAAAATAAAAAATATGAAATAAGTGGAAATTTTGCCGGTGAGTATGTTACATTATAAGGCACAAAAAGAAAATGACTCTCCCCAGACACAACAGAATGTGCTTCAACACAGGAACTCATATAAAGAATCTTGCAAATTAAATCTAAAAATGAAACATTAGTATAGTTTAGATACAAAACGCTTTGTGTGCGTGTATGTGTGTGTGATTCTGATGATTTAAATTGCATAATAAATAACAAGTATTTGGAACTCAAGGTGCTTTCTCCTAAATCCTAAAATATAACCGCAAATGGAACTTGTCAGAAAATCAGAGCCAGTTGAAAAGTTCACAATTTTCTAAATGAAGGACATCGTGTGTCTATAATAACAACAAGAACACAGTTTGGATTTGGATGCGCACAGAATTATTCATGCAAGTCTGAAATATGTGCAGAATTTGTACCAAGTTTGTACTTGTGGGATGACATCAGCAGCTGGGAAGCTGACTGGAACTTGGGGGTGACTGGAAGAGGAAGGGGCAGGAGTGACATGCATGCAGGCAGGGGAGCATTGGGCCTTTTCGATTGGGGTAGCCAACAGAGCTGGACATGTGAGTGCTATGTCAAGGTAGGGGAAAAGCAGCTGATATTTCTAGTATTTGGGTCGGGCCATGTGGAACGGTGCATTACCGCTGAGGAGGTTTGCATCGACGAAGAGAAGGTAGATGACTCTATTTCAAATCTCTCGCATACACCACAATACTTAGACCTAACACAATTGCCTGGAAAATAACAAGCAGAATAATTATGGGTTAAAGTGCCTTTGAGCATAAATCAGCTGGAGCAGAACTGACCTGGAACTGAACAACAACAATATCTAGGCTTCTCTACAGTTTCTGTCTTTTAAATTACATTCAAAATGCATTGATCAATCTTAGACTCCAATAAAAGACACTCGCCCAAAGTGCCATTCAGTGAGATTGAACATGGAACCAGATAGTTTTCTTCAACCTCAAACTTTTCTGCTTAGTTTTATGCATCTGGCAAGAATCCATGCACATGTGTGTGTGTGGTGGGAAGGTTGTCTGAAATCTGGATTTTCACAGATTTGTTGTCAATTCTTTGCCAATATCTGTTGATTGCTTCTCAGGTATTTGTCAAGTTTTCAATCCATATTTTCCACCTCCTGTTTATGTGTATTCTCTAAGAATTATCACCATGTCTTTTGGTTCATTTGCATTCTGTACATACATCACATATTTCTCTCTAAAATATTCTTGTTTTTACTCAAGCTTTACAAAAAAAATTTCTTTATCTATTTTCTAACAATTTATGAAAGAAAGAAAAAAGTAAAGCTAAAGAAAAAAAAAAATACTCTCTATCTTGTTTTTCTTTAATTTCCTCTGGATTAGCATATATATATCATTCTTTGTGCTTAGAGTCTCAATTTTTGCATATCAAGGTTTTTGTGAAAGGGATTTAACAAAAATATGAAGTTAAACTTTTTGAAAAATGAGAAGGATATAGGCGTTGGAGTAACTGTGTGGTAAATAGCTTGCTTACCAACCACATAGTTCTGCATTCAATCCCACTGCTTGTCACCTTGGGCAACTGTCTTCTACTATAGCCTCGGGCCAACAAAAGCCTTGTGAGTGGAACTTGTATACAGAAACTGAAAGAAGCCCATTAAATATATGTATATGTATATATATGTGTGTGTGCGTTTGTGTGTGTGTGTATTCTATCGGTCTCTTTTGCCGAACCGCTAAGTTACGGAGATGTAAATACACCAGCATCATTTGTCAAGTGATGTTTGTGTTTGTCTCCCACACACCATTTGACAACCGATGCTGGTGTGTTTATGTCCCCGTAACTTAGCGGTTTGGCAAAAGAGACTGATAGAATAAGCACTAAGCTTACAAAGAATAAGTCCTGGGGTCGATTTGTTCGACTAAAGGCGGTACTCCAGCATGGCCACAGTCAAATGACTGAAACAAGTAAAAGAGAATCTCTAAATTTTATGGGAAAATTCTAGTATATCTAGAAGTAAACAGAGGAGAGATAGGTCACCTGTTGTGTCTGGGTAGGTAGCTAATCTGTTGAAAGAGGTATTGCAAGGTAAAATGTTTAGTATGAGTTGTATCATATCAAAGAGAGCACAAGGTAATGTGTTCCAGCTTTACTAAAGCTTTTGTATTGTATCTCTGAGCAAGTTGCATACATCTCCACTTGCTACAGTTTATGTATCTTTAAGTGGGATGTGGGCAGCCTCTTGCTAAAAGAAAACATTTCACTTATAAGTGAAGCATTCTGCTTCTGAAGACTCAAGAAACCATTATTAGAATATGGGTAAATGTAAACAAGGAAGTGTCACTGTCAAAATGTGTTTGGCTATAAAGTGATATAACCTTACTTGGAAACAGATGAAGGTTGGCAACAGGGAGAGCATGCAGCAATAGAAAATCTGCTTCAGCAAATACCATCTGATGAATACAATTATAGAAGAATGAACTTCGAAATGATGATGATGATGAGGAGGATTATATACGTATGTATCATGCATACACACACACACCTATAAACTTATATGCATGTATAAATGTATAAATATATATATATATATATATATATATATATATATACACAAACATATATATATATTTATACATACATACATGCATCCACACATATGTATGTGTGCACGTGTATATAATTGAAAATGAAGAGGAGGGTGGAGATTTATTCACATCCAAAACATTTTATTAAAAAAAGTATTCTACAGCGTATATATATATCAATGACCAACATATCTTTCAATTGCAGCGTCTACACATTGTTCAGAATGCAGTTATGCATCCTAGTCACTGCAATTTTATCAAGGGTTCATCACTTGTGATGTTTTCAAAGTGAACTAATTCAAATAAGCTTTCTGCATTGGTATTCAGTTGAGGGTTATTATGTCACTTTTTAAATCAAATTGAATTTTGACTTTATAATCACCTATATTGGTATTATAGTGGAATTGGGGTTTATAAAATGTTCATTCATATTACAAGCAAGTTTAGTAGTCTTGTTTACATTTTACTGTATAGGGTACATTATTCATTCACAGGTAATTCACTTATGTTTGTGTTTATACCCTCAATTAATATTATTATTGTTACTAAAATTATTTTAGCATTATTCGCAAAAAAGGTCATTAATTATCACAATCATTATATTAACTAGTATAAGTACTAAAGCTGATAATTTATGTTTCTTTAAATTGTTTAAATGTATGTTTAATACAATGTGGACATGTCAAAGCCTATTCCTGTCTAGCATTGATAATAGTATATTTAGAAAAGAAAATTTGGTACATTTTCTCCACAAAAAAGTTACATCTATTATTGCCTATTCTATAAGGTTTTGCTTTACTAATAATTTCTCAAGTAATTGAAATACTTTGTTACTATCTTTAAGTGCCCAAATTAGTTTACTAAATCTGGTAGTATTCATTTTGCCCCTATTTCTAAATGAACTTAAATGATTGGCAATTCTCTGCTTAATATAACATGAGCTAGCTCCTATATAGAAATATTCTCTATTCACTGAGGTAATCTTACATCTGTATACGATATTTTTATGTTTACAATCACAGTCAAGTGGACAGACCCTGTATCTTGCACAATCACAACTAATATTTCTAGTACTTCCATTACAATCATCCACTTCACCTACTCTAGATATGATTTTTTATATTCTCCTATCTTCTAAGCTATTAGCCTTTTCCACAGGGACCACTCTTTGGTTCATATCCACTACTTTCAGGCCATATCCAGTCTAGGATTCATATTCACTACTTCTAAGCCAGCTGTGGAGCTCCCTTGGGCCTCTTCAACTCCATTGGTTGTCAAACCATAGTTCCTATCCTGATACCCAGCTGTGTCACCCACAGTTTGTCCTCTCATATATATATATATATATATATATATATATATATGTATGTATGTATACTGGTATTTAGTTATTTTCAGCATATAAATACACCAGGCTCAATTAACTAACATGATAAACTAACAAAGCTGTTATCTCTAGTATCTTCTTGTCTATTAAAAACATCTTTTTGTTGTATTGTAGTTGTTATGAGGTCATTCAATTGGCAGAACTGAGAGAGCCTGAGACAACATCACTAACAGTATTTAGTTGAGCCTCTTTGTATTCTAAAATTACATCCTGCAATGGTTGATTTTAGCCTCTGATCCTTTCAGGTTTGATCAATTAAGTAATATTTAACCCTTAATATTTAGATTACTCTGTCAAAAGTAGTGCAATGTAATTCATATTATTTAAATTAATCATGTATCATCTCATAGCTTCAGGATTTGTTTTTTAAATGACATTGTAGGATAGGTATGAGAGCTCAGATCTAGTCTTTTTTGACTTAAAACAGGTGAAATATTTAGGGCCTTATATGGCTGGATTAAAGGAGAAAGAGTGAAGTACTAGATTGATATGAAACAGTGACATATAAGGCTCAATATTTGAGCCATTTTCTGATTTTACAAATAATCAGTGTAGTTGTAAAAAGACTTTGTTATTGTGTAGCCTTAGGTCTGACATAAACAGGCTTATGTTCTAAAACATTTTAACTGAGACCACATGTTTCCTACAAGCTTTGTGTGTCTAGAATTCGATTTCTCAAAGCATTGTTTTTTTATAATGTGGTAGAACGCAGTCTGAGGAACATTTGTTTACTATTTCTAGCACTTAGGGACCCCAAGTAGAGGTTCCTACATTGGCTTGTTGTACCCTTGACTTTTTCCATTATTTGCACCTGGTCAGGCTGACCTGTGACCAAAGATATTCCAAGCTGGATTATCCCACCTTTTACTCATGTGCTGAGAAGCTAAGACCACATTTTCTAATATGTGATTGAGGGCAATTTGACAACTATTTCTTGCTGGTTGAATGACTCATATTTGTAATTGTTGTTTAAAACCCTTTTCCTTATTGATAAGGATGATAACAATGATGACGATGTTTCTTGCATCTTTGAGCCACAGCATTTACTATAGAATGGTACCTTTAACTCTTTCCCCATCTCCTGCTCTGTCTTCTGCTTCTCCCTCTCATGTTTTATGTATGCACATACAGACATATATTAAAAGTAGCCTGTGCACAATTTACAGAGAGAATGCTCAATTCTATGGATGAGGTATATATATATATACTCTTTACTCTTTTACTTGTTTCAGTAATTTACTGCAGCCATGCTGGAGCACCACCTTTAGTCAAGCAAATCGACCCCGGGACTTATTCTTTGTCAGCCCAGTACTTATTCTATCGGTCTCTTTTGCCGAACCGCAAAGTGACAGGGACGTAAACACAGACACGGTTGTCAAGCAATGCTAGGGGGACAAACACAGACATACAAACACACACACATACATATATATATATATACATATATATGACAGGCTTCTTTCAGTTTCCGTCTACCAAATCCACTCACAAGGCCTTGGTCGGCCCGGGGCTATAGCAGAAGACACTTGCCCAAGATGCCACGCAGTGGGACTGAACCCGGAACCATGTGGCTGTTTAGCAAGCTACTTACTACACAGCCACTCCTGTGCCTATATATATATATATATTTCAAGTAAATAAGCTAAGCAGATTTATGTAATATCGCACTATGTATTTAGGTATGGGTAGATGGCTAGGTGAATGGATGCAGGTATATGTACCTGTGTAGATGTATACACACACACACACACACACACTTATGCATCTATGTACCTATTCACCCATATATCTGTGTATAATATTATGTAGATACCTAAACACTTTCTCTCCTATATATCAAAACCTTTCAATGCATCTTATTAAAATATGAAATCGCCTACAGCTAACAGTATTGTTGCATATTATTTCAGATATCATCAGAATTTACATGCGCACACATACACACCTGTATACACACATATTAATGTGTATATATACATACATGCGAACATATATACATACATGTATATATATATACATAGGCGGCGAACTGGCAGAAACGTTAGCGTGGCGGGCGAAATGCGTAGCCGTATCTCATCTGCGGTTACGTTCTGAGTTCAAATTCCACCGAGGTTGACTTTGCCTTTCATCCTTTCGGGGTCGATAAATTAAGTACCAGTTGCGCACTGGGGTCGATGTAATCGACTTAGTCCGTTTATCTGCCCTTGTTTGTCCCCTCTATGTTTAGCCCCTTGTGGGCAGTAAAGAAATATATATATACATACATGCATATTGATGTATATATCTGTATATATATATTGTCAGGGTGTATGTTTGTTGTATCCCTGATGGAATTTGTCTTTACACTTCCTATTACTCAAGAAAGTTTTAAGCAATCGTAGTTATTGCCATTCTTTGGGAAATTCAAGAAACATCAATGTTTTGAAGAACCCAGTGAAGGGACCTCTTTGTAATCACATCTCCCAGTTGCAAGTATTCAGAACACAGCCCTGATTCCTTTCCCACTTCCTCACCAGAGTTACAATTGCTTCAAAAAGATAATAAATAATTCAAGAAGGTGCAGGAGAGGCTGTGTGGTAAGTAGTTTGCTTACCAACCACATGGTTCCGGGTTCAGTCCCACTGTGTGGCACCTTGGGCAAGTGTCTTCTACTATAGTCTTGGGCCGACCAAAGCCTTGTGAGTGGATTTGGTAGACGGAAACTGAAAGAAGCCTGTCATATATATGTATATATATATATGTATATATATATATATAATATATATATATATATATATATATATATATATATATATAGATATATATATATAATTATTTGAGGGAATATAATCCAAATTTACAGGGAAAAAATTCAATTTAGAAATACTAAATCAGATTTCACACAATATAATATATATATACATATGTATGTGTGTGTGTATATGTTTGTGTGTCTGTGTTTGTCTCCCCAACATTGCTTGACAACCGATGCTGGTGTGCTTACGTCCCTGTAACTTAGCAGTTCGGCAAAAGAGACCAATAGAATAAGTACTAAGCTAACAAAAATTAAGTCCTGGGGTCGATTTGCTTGACTAAAGGTGGTGCTCCATCATGGCCGCAGTCAAATGACTGAAACAAGTAAAAGAGAGCAAAGGGAAGATATAAGAAAAAGTTCATAAATGAGGCCCTTTTGCTTGTAACTGATCTGTAAGAAAAACAAATGGTGAAATGTTTGGCCAAAATCAACTTCAAATCAGTAGACCTATGACGAAAAGACTTCCATCCATGACTGTCCTGTATAATATGGAAACAGCATTGTTAAATGTATCTTTCTTTATTTAAAGATGGTATTGTGAGATCTGAGGAAAATTTGGTAGCTTTTACTAGCTAGCTGAGTACCCATATATGTGCTCCCTCATTAGCATGTTACATAGAAAGTAAGATTAATTAAATCAACTTATTTCAAACATTTGAGCCTCTGCCAGAAATTAATAATAAATGAAACTTCTTTCATTTTATTATCAAAATATTTGGATTTGAATCTCAATTCACAGAAATTCTTTATCTTTAGTATGGTATCAGTGGTGTTGGAAGTGAGGTTGGGGTGGATGAGATTATGTGTGGTAATTGTAAAACATTTTCTTCTGTTGGTTGAACAATATGTAGATGTTTATCGTTTTTTTTTTGTTTTTGTTCAAATTTATTTGTAACACTATTCACATTTTTCACAAAGATTAGTTCTTTTGATTTTCATATATCTTGAGAGTAAAAGAAAAATGGAAAGCACTGTTAATTAATCTCTCAAGCCTTCATAGTGCAAAAGTAAAAAAAAAAATAATGTTATTTTATGCTAAGATATGAAAGGTGAGTTTGTAAGTGATAGGTTTCTGGCAAAATAAATATTTAAATAAAAATCTTCAAATTATTTGGAGTGAAAGGGAGGGCCTCAAAATGTCAATTCGAAAAGATAATTATACAAAGGAAAAACAAATACCATATAACTGAGTCTTGAAAGGGAAATATTGTCTTAAGTTTGGGGGAATTTTCTTTATAAAATAATATCTTATTTATTTTTTCGTTTTCAGCATGGCTGTATGGTAAGAAGCTTGCTTCCCAACCACATGGTTGTGGGTTCACTCCCACTGTGTGAAACCTTGGGCAAGTGTTTTGTATTAAAGTCTTGGGTTAACCAAGGTGGATTTGGTAGATGGAAACTGAAGGGAGCCCTTCATATATATACATATACATACATACATACATATACATACATATATATATATATATATATATATGGCGTTAGGAAGGGCATCCAGCTGTAGAAACACTGCCAGATCAGACTGGAGCCTGGTGCAGCCCCTGGCTTCCCAGACCCCGGTCGAACCGTCCAACCTGTGCTAGTGCGGAAAACGGACGTTAAACGATGATGATGATGATATATATATATATATATATATATATATATATTATATATATATATATATATATATATATATATATACATATATATATATATATATACATATACATATATATATCTGTGTATGTCTTTCCATCTGTGTTTACATCACTGTAACTTAGCAGTTTGGTGAAAGAGACTGATGAAATAAGTACCAGGCTTCAAGAAATAAATCCTGGGGTCGATTCATTTGACTAAAAATTCCTCAAGGTGGTGCCCCAGCATGGCTGCAGGTCTAATGACTGAAAAAGATGTAAAAAGAAAAAGAAATGTTCTCTTTGTGAGCTATTTCAGAGATGGAAGAAAAGTTCTGATGAGCTTTTAAGGCCTTTCAAGCTCAGATTGCTTAGAGAAATGTAATTGATAATTACTTTTGAAATCTGTAGGAAGCAGATCCTTTTATTCTTTTATTTGTTTCAGTTATTTGACTGCAGCCATGCTGGAGCACTGCCTTTAGCTGAGCAAGTCGAATCCAGGACTTATTCTTTGTAAGCCTAGTACTTATTCTATCGGTCATGTACCCCCACTGATGGCTGGGCCTCTACAGGCATGACAACAAAAACAAGCTGGTGTGTCAGGCAGGTCTCAACAGAAGGATTGGAGTTCAGACTAACAGATATCAATGCAGTGTGAAAGCACGTGGCTTAGTGCTTAGGGGTCATATCTGGTTCATGATCATAAAGTCATGAATTTGATTCTCAGCAGTGCCTTGTGTCCTTGAGCAAGACTCTTTGTTTCACATTGGTTCAGTCCACTCAGCTGACAAAAATGTATGTGTATTTCAAAAAGCCAGCCTTTTCACATTCTGTGTCCTGCTGAATCTCCGTGAGATCTACATTAAGGGTATGCATGTCTGTGGGGTACTCAGCTACTTGCACGTACATTACCTAAGCAGGCTGTTCAATTGGTTCAACCTACTAGAACCCTTGTTGTTATAAACAATGGAGTGCCAGTTTTTTACCAGTGTAGTAGTAGTAGTAGTAGTAGTAGTAGTAGTAGTAGCAGCAGCAGCAGTAGTAGTAGTAGTAGTAGCAGTAGTAGTAGTAGTTAGTAGTAGTAGTAGTAGTAGTAGAGTAGTAGTAGTAGTGGTGGTGGTGGTGGTTGTGGTGGTGGTGGTAGTAGTAGTAGTAGTAGTAGTAGCAGCAGCAATAGTTGTAGTAGTTGTAGCAGTAGTAGTAGCAGCAGCAGCAGCAGTAGTAGTAGTAGTAGTAGTGGTGGTGGTGGTGGTGGTGGTGGTGGCGGCAGCGGCGGCGGTGGTGGTGGTAGTAGCAGAAGTAGTAGTAGTAGTTGTTGTAGTAGTAGTAAAAGAAAGCAGAGACAAATAGCACAGTTGTCAGCCCTAATCCTTTATGTTTGGGAACAAAGGTATTCCAGCCATGACATTCTCATCTTCTATTCAGACAATTATCCAAGAGAAACTTTAGTCAATGTGTACTTTCTTTTTAAAGACAAAAGGCTGTGAATTGAAAGAGATTTAGCTGCTATTTCTACTAGTTTGGGACATCATGTAGCAACTCCCAGTTTGGCCAGAGGTAGTCTTTATTGTTGCTGCAGTTGTTTATCCCCTGGTCAGCACTAATCAGATAAACCCATGATCAAAGACATTCCAGTTATGATCATCCTGTTTGATAGGCATATTTAGAACTCTATTATCTACGTCCTTGTTTTTTTTTTTTTCAGACAGCTAGGTCTGGTTTTTGAGAAATTTGGCTGCTATTTCTAGCAAGTTAAGAAACCACATAGACACTTCCCTATTAGCTGGTGCTAATGTTTATATGATAGTTAATGTTGTTGATGACTGAAATTTTGCCAATCAAGCTAATGGTCTTCTTTTGGAAGAATTTCAATTTTAAAATTAAATATACATGTACATTTTCCAAAAGCGAAGAAAGCAGGGTTAGTTCAATGCACTGGGCAAGCTAGGCTAAGGTGCTAAAATCAAGACATCACAAATAACAATTTAAAAAAATTTAATACAAATTAAAATACATGAAAACTTAGTGCTAAGGAAAGCAGGGGTAGTCATGCCCAGAAAAATAAAAAGTGGAGGGCATGAATGGATGGATGATGAGATGAAGGGCCTCTGTTGTGTTATGAACTGTCACATGATTTGGTGTGAAATACACCAAAGTTCCCCTGGTGGCTGATTTACTCAGTGATATACATTATCATCAAATTATAAATGCCTTGTAGGCAAATTATAGCTTTTGACTGCATTTTTCAGCAAGCAGACTCAGGCATGGCTGTGTGGTAAGAACAACATGGTTCAAGGCAGTGAGCTGGCAGAAATGTTAGCACGGCAGGCAAAATGCTTAGCAGTTTTTCATCTGTCTCTACGTTTCTGAGTTCAAATTTCACCGAGGTCGACTTTGCCTTTCATCCTTTCAGGGTTGATAAATTAAGTATCAGTTGCGTTCTGGGGTCGATAAATTAAGTACCAGTTGTGTTCTGGGGTCGATAAATTAAGTACCAGTTGCGTTCTGGGGTCGATGAATTAAGTACTAGTTGCGTTCTGTGGTCAATAAATTAAGTACCAGTTGCGTTCTGGGGTCGATAAATTAAGTCCCAGTTGCATTCTGGGGTCGATCTAATCAACTAGCCCCACCTCCCTCAAAATTTCGGGCCTTGTGCCTAGAGTAGAAAAGTAAAGAACATGGTTCTAGGTTCAGTTTCACCATGTGGTACCTTGGGCAAATGTCTTCTAATATAGCCTTGGGTTGACCAAAGCCTTGTGAGTGGATTTGGTAGAGTTAACTGTAAGAAGCCCATCGTGTGTGTGTGTGTGTGTGCGTGTGTGTGTGTGCACACGTGCATGCGTGAGTGTGTGTTTCTTTGTATCTGTTTGTCTCCTGCTACCACTTGACAACCGGTGTTAGTGTGTTTACCTCCCTGTATCATAACGGTTTGGTAAAAGAGACTGATAAAATAAGTACCAGATTTAGCAAAAAAGGAAAAAAAATTAAGTATTGTGACTGAGTCATTCAACTAAAAATCCTTCCAAGCAGTGCTCCAGCATGGCTGCAGTCTAATGATTGAAACCAGTAGAAGATAAAAGATAGCATAATGAAGGTGACAGTCAGAGAATGTAGAAAAAAATTGGGGAAGGATCTTCTTACAATAAAACTGAAAGAAGGGAGTGCACATTGTGGGGCTGGCCTACTGTGCTTAACACTCTGGTATTAGTCCTCAAAAAGCTTAGATGTAAACATTACATAAAAGAGACTGAAATATATTCACCCTGTTGGGTTTGAACCTATATTTTCATATTTGCAGCTTGGTATAATTACTGCTTGCTCTTCATGCCAATGAAATTCATTTTGCTACATCATTATTTTCACACCCTTATATCTATACCTACACACTTAAACTTTCGTTCAACTGTAAACATGTATTTGCAATTCAATTCACAGTTAACCACCCCTCACCAACCGCACATGGTATTTAATTTAAAATTAAATTTCATATCATTTCATTTCATTTTCAAATCAATGAAATTTTGAAAAGCAAGAATGAAAGACTTCGGTCGGGGAAGGGGGGGGACATCCCTGAAATTTCATAGTTGAACTTAAATCAAAAATTTAAATGAAGAACTGAAGTATATTACTATTTGTTTGTTTAGCATCTAATTTTGCTCTTGCTCTGACATCATGTTGTTGAAACTAAAACAAATACAACCTGGAAGAGTTTAGTTATATATTAGCCATTTCAAACACATATGTATGTTGCTATATTCAATTTTGTTTCATTATATTTCATATATATTATGTGTTATGTATCAAAATCTTTCATTCATTGTATATTTACAACCCAGGTCACATACAGATAGTATTTCTATATATACATGTATGTATGTATTATATATATATATATATATATATATATGTATTATATATATATATGTATTATATATATATCTTTATATATAAATATATATATACATACATGGTTCATGTGTATCTCATCAGTTACAAGTTGAGTTGAAGAAATGAAAAATATAAATATACAAGTAAAATATTTTTATTGATTCAGACTGATACAACTTTCAGGGTTTGTTTTAATGAATTTCAATTTTATGTTTGCATTTCAATAGTACTTTTTCTTTCAAAATTATTTGATTTAATATATGTATTTTTTTTTTTTAATTTAATTTATCTGGAGTTTATGAAAATATCATAGTTTCATAAATTTTGTATTTTAAGAATTGGAAAGAAAAACTTCACCACACCAAAACAAAGAATTGAAAAGAATCTGTAATCAAGAATTTCTATTACTGAATCTGACATTATTTAACATCAACAAGATGGTAGAGTGGAAGAAATAGTAGGGCGGAGGAATAAATGTTGAGAAATATTTACTTATAACTGTTATGATCTTGAGTTCAAAACCTGCCTTAGATAACTTTGACATTTGATATTTCAGCATTATATAATGATTGCTAGTCTTTTAGTTAATTCCTCCTTTATAAACCTTGGCACTTCAATACTCGTTGAAAGTTGTAATATTTGCCAAAGAAATAATGTGAAAATACATATATAGTAGTTTACTTCAGACTAGGCATAAGATGTCATGTTTATTGAGAAGGAAATGTGAAATTATTATGCTCATGCATTTCTCGGAGGCATTATCAGTTATTGTTTAACTTAGATCCTCACTGATTAAGCAGAATTAAATTCAAAGAAATTGAGCAGAACAAGGGGGAGACATGTGGGATGGACAGTCATTGAAGAGGTCACAAGATGTATAATGGAAGATTTCAACAAAGGTCACTAAAATAAGAATAAGAATAAAGCAGAAATGAAGAACTAGTATAACAATATCTGTTTCAACACACAATTTCATATCAGGAATCTTGCAAAACAAAAACATAAACATAAAAATTTGAATGAGATAATCCATCTATGTGTTTCTAGCAGGGATTCAAAACTGAATCCCTGGATACATTGTCAGACATTATGAGCAAACCACAACAGTTTTATCATATGATTGGTCTATTATGCAACTAATTAACATCAATCCATTGTATGATTCATAAAGCGCCTCTTATTGCTAAAACTTTATGCTGAGTGCTGACACTGGTTGACCAGTTCACATGCCTCACCTCTTGCCTGGCAGAGTGTTGGAAGACAGCCAAGTGAATTGTGCTTCCACTCTTGCCAGAGCCATTTGTGCAGACATCGCCAGGTTCTTAAACAGACCAAACTAAACCTATTTCTTTATTACCCACAAGGGGCTAAATACAGAGGACGAACAAGGACAGACAAACGGATTAAGTCGATTATATCGACCCCAGTGCGTAACTGGTACTTAATTTATCGACCCCGAAAGGATGAAAGGCAAAGTCGACCTCGGAGGAATTTGACCTCAGAATGTAACGGCAGACGAAATATCTATTTCTTTACTACCCACAAGGGGCTAAACACAGAGAGGACGAACAAGGACAGACAAACGGATTAAGTCGATTATATCGACCCCAGTGCGTAACTGGTACTTAATTTATCGACCCCGAAAGGATGAAAGGCAAAGTCGACCTCGGCGGAATTTGAACTCAGAACGTAACGGCAGACGAAATACGGCTACACACTTTGCCCGGTGTGCTAACGCTTCTGCCAGCTCGCAAACCAAACTAAACCTTCACGCAATATCTCATAAGTAACTTCTTTTGATGATGTTGTGAGGATAGACATTAGCACCCTTGTATGATAAAATGGTGGACTTGTCGAATTGTCATAAAATGTAATGTGTCTCATTGAGACAAGGAAGAAGGTGTTGAAATCTTCTGTGTTGGTAGTCAGGAGTTAGATCTGTGAATAAATTGCTTTATCCCCACTTCATCAAAATCATATATCTGCATCCGAGGATATAAAAGGTGAAATGCAATTTTTCCATCTCTCCCAGTATAGGTGCAGGAGTGGCTGTGTGGTAAGTAGCTTGCTAATGAACCACATGGTTCCGGGTTCAGTCCCGCTGCATAGCACCTTGGGCAAGTGTCTTCTGCTATAGCCCCGGGCCGACAAATGCCTTGTGAGTGGATTTGGTAGACGGAAACTGAAAGAAGCCCATCATATATATGTATATATATGTGTGTGCGTGTATGTTTGTGTGTCTGTGTTTGTCCCCCTAGCATTGCTTGACAACCGATGCTGGTGAGTTTACGTCCCCGTTACTTAGCGGTTCGGCAAAAAGAGACCGATAGAATAAGTACTGGGCTTACGAAAGAATAAGTCCCGGGGTCAAGTTGCTCGATTAAAGGTGGTGCTCTAGCATGGCCGCAGTCAAATGACTGAAACAAGTAAAAGAGTATGTAATTATTGTTCTTATTATTTGTAAAAGACCAATACAGTTAAAACTCTATGTGCAATAATAAAATCTTTTACTAATTGCTCATGAGTGTTGTTAGTTACTTCTTTGTGCAGCCTTAGAAATACATGTTCATTCACTAACTCAGCAGTTACCATAATAGCAGCATAACCATATGCATGGCATGTTAAAGTTAACTTTGAAAATGCTTAAAGATTTGGAGAAATTTGATAAAATAATTAACTTTGTTATAGTTAAGTTAGTAACATACAGAAAAGAGAGTAATATTTCGAACCAGTATCGCCATGGAAACAGCAGAAAGATGGGTATTTTACCATTATATGAGAGAAAATGTTGTCAGCAAGCAGCTAGTCTTTCTGCTGTTTACATGACTATACTGCGTTCAAAATATTACTTTTCTTGTCTGTATTATATAATACACATTTGATGGTTCTAGAAACATAAAACAAAAGTTTGTTTACATATGTTATTAAGTTACTGTTTAGAACAAAACATAATAAAAGATACTTTCATAAAATTATGGCGAAATGTTTTGATTTAAATATGAATTCTTTAAAATGACAAGTTTTATGTCATAGATGCAGGAGTGATTCTGGGTAGGATAGTATCCTACCCTTCACACGTAACATATGTGAAACTATATCACAAGGTCTGACCTTCCTCTTGCATGCAAGAAAATACTCCAGTTATGATAAGATGTGTGGTAAGTAGCTTGCTTACCAACCACATGGTTCTGGGTTCAGTCCCACTGCGTGGCACCTTGGCCAAGTTTCTTCTACTATAGCCTCGGGTCAACCAAAGCCTTGTGAGTGGATTTGGTAGACGGAAACTGAAAGAAGCCTGTCACATGTATGTATATGTATATATATGTGTGTGTGTGTTTGTGTGTCTGTGTTTGTCCCCCCACCAACATCACTTGACAACCGATGCTGGTGTGTTTACGTCCCAGTAACTTAGCAGTTCAGCAAAATAGACAGATAGAATAAGTACTAGGCTTACAAAGAATAAGTCCTGGAGTCAATTTGCTCGACTACAGATGGTGCTCCAGTATGGCCACAGTCACATGACTTAAACAAGTAAAAGAGTAAAAGAGAGTATCTGCAAAGCGCAATCAAGGAACACCTACAAGGGTCTGATTCTTCATCTGTGATGGTACTGCTACAAGTTACAGAGACATCCAAGATATCTTTATGAAAGCAATTTGGTTGAATTTTCAAAGGATCACTCTCCAGTACACTACAACCTCTGGTTCACAAATGTGCTGGCTTCCTCTCTCTATGTAGATTTCTCTACTACTACTACTACTACTACTACTACTACTACTGCTGCTGCTGCTGCTGCTGCTGCTGCTGCTACTACTACTACTACTACTAATAATAATATAATAATAATAATAATAATAATAACTGTGCTCGTCTGGATTGGCTATTTGCTTAAAATCATAGACATTGTTCGCAAGCAAGTATGATCTGGTAGCATATGCCAGGCCTTCACTAATTGTTTTAGGTGCCTATGTTTATTGTGAGCTGACATTGACACTCTCACAGACTCTCTCACTTGATCCTATGAAACTTTGAGAATGTGGGAAAGAGAACTGCATTAACATTTTCCTGGTCTTCATTTTCAGCTGAATTAATAATAATAATAATAATAATTGTGTACAGTGCTCAGGTGCACTACAACTCATCTAAAGTGTATATATAATCAGGTGTAGTTTCGACGGATTTCGGGAAGCATGAGGGCCTTAAAGGATGCAGTGTCATGGCAGTCAACAACTGATGCAGGCAGTTTATTCCACGCTTCAGCAACCCTGAGCGTGAAAAAATGTTTCCGAAAGTCATGGGAGCTGTGCTGTTTTCTGACTTTGTAGGCATGTCCACGTGTGTTAGACACATGGAGATCAAAAAGGTGTTCAGTGTTGTTGTTGGTGAGGTGGTTGATAACCTTGTGGGTGTTTACCAAGTCTGTCGCCAGACGCCGGAGCTTCAGTGAATCCATGCCCAGGGAAACAAGGCGCTCAGAATATGGTAGGTGTCTGATGGAGGGTATGCGTTTGGTTGCACGTCTCTGGACAGATTCCAGGAGGTCAATGTTCTGAGCAAGATAGGGATTCCAAACTGATGATGCGAATTCCAAGTGTGGTCGTACCATAGCTGTATACAGTTTTAAATAGATGGCTGGAGAGCGGCTAACAAAAGTCTTGCTGAGTGATGCCAAGACACCCTCGGCCTTCTTGACAATTTTAGAGATATGCTTTGTCCAATGCAAATCACTGCTGACAGTGATGCCTACGTCACGCTCGCAAGAGGATTTCTTGATATCAGTGTTGTGGAGGGAGTATGTGGACGCAGTATGAGTCGAACAGCTTGAAATAAAATGCCCTGTTCAATGGCACAAAGCAATATTCAATCAAGGATTTGAACCCATGATTTTGTAATCAGAAGTCCAACTCTCTAACCATTTGCTTACCCACCTCCAAGCCCGCCCGCCCACATGCATTAACAATAGATTGCTAACCCTACTTATCTCTCATCCTTATAGAACCAAGCCCTGCCGGGAAAAATTTCCTTCAATCCTTCTTTCCCGGAACATTGATTTTTATCTTTTATTTTTTACTTGTTTCAGTCAATTGACTGCAGCCATGCTGGGGCACCCCCTTGAAGAATTTTAGTCAAACGAATTGACCCCAATACTTGCTATTTTGTAAAGTGTGGTACCTATTTTATCAGTCACTTTTGCCAAACCTCTGTGTTATGGGGACATAAACACATCAGCACTGGTTATCATGCAGTGGCAGGGGACAAACACGGACACGCTCATGCTCACACACACACACACAAACATGATGGGCTTCTTTCAGTTTTTATCTATCAAATCCACTCACAAGGTTTTTGGTTGGGCTGAGGTTATAGTAGAAGACACATGCCCAAGGTGCCATGTAGTGGGACTGAACCCAGAACCATGTGGTTTGGAAGCAAACTTCTTACCACACAGCCACACCTGCACCTATTTGTGAAAAAATTCTATCATCAGATATTATTTTACCAGTGAGATATTCAAACTTGACATCGGCCGAATCAACTTCACCAGTCTTGGAGAGCCCATCATGAGCACGGTCTCCATCTATCTGCCTGTCTATCTGTCTCTCTTTCTCCCCCCCCTTCTCTCTCTCCATCAGTATGCATTCATCAGTAAAAATTCCACCAAAACTGTAGAATCTGACAAATCAGACTTTAGCCTCTGTTCTTCCAGACTATTTCAAAATAAATACCAGACTACGTTAAAATAAATAAATTTTTCAAACCCTTGATCTGTTAATCTGTGGAGTTGATATTTTGTATTCTGCAGTTTAATTGGGTCAGACAAATTGTTCTGATTTTCGTTTCAGGCCATTATTAAGTATTTATGCTATATTGACTTGAGCTAAAATGAACTTGTGTTTTTAAGTATTAGTTTCAATCTAAAAAATATGAGAAATGACTAGTCATAAAAAAATAATTGGACATTTAAAGCCATCTTTTGTGTTGGTTTTTTTTTCTTTCATTACACGTAGAAACATTTGCATGTGTGTGGTTGTGTGCAAGTACGAATGCATATATATATGCATGCATATATATATACACACACGAACACACATATATACATACACACACATATATATATATACACAAGGCGGCGAGCTGGCAGACACGTTAGAGCTCCGGGCGAGATGCTTAGCGGTATTTCATCTGTCGTTACGTTCTGAGTTCAAATTCCACCGAGGTCAACTTTGCCTTTAATCCTTTCGGGGTCGATAAATAAAGTACCAGTTTCGCACTGGGGTCGATGTAATCGACTTAATCCCTTTGTCTGTCCTTGTTTGTCCCCTCTATGTTCAGCCCCTTGTATACATATGTATACACACTCATGCATAAATATATATAGATGTGTATATCTATATATCTATATATATATATATTTATATTTGTATGTGTGTGTATGTGTGCATGTATATGTATGTACATGAATATGTATGTGTGTTTATATATATATATGTCTGTAAATGAGTGTGAGTGTATGCATGTATTTTACATATGTATATGCATACATGTTTATATAATCAGACATTTCCGTAATACGCTAAAGAGAACAATTGCACTTTATTTCTCCCCTCACAACATACCCTCCTCTATACGTATGCATAAATACATAACATAAAAACAAAAATATTACCATTCCTTACACTTTGCAGACCTTATTCTAGATGCTTCTATCCTACCCACTTCTTCAGCATTTATAAAACAATAGATTTTAAGGGAGGGTACAGGGAACAGTTTGTTTTTTGGGGTTATTTTTTATATCTTTGGGATGTATTTGATCTGTAAGAGAAAAAGGAAAGTTAGAAAGAAAGGGAGATAATCTGTCTGTGTGTGTGAAGGGAAGAAGTGTGGTGGAAGTTCAGCAAAATATGAGTTTCGATTGGAGAGAAATGATTAGGTCAACAGACCTTGTGACGAAGGGTGTGCTCTATCGGAGATTGCATTATTTTTCACCCAACTCCTGTCATACAGAGGTTAATTTGGAACTGGAAGCTGTTTTAGGGAGGGGAATAGGGTAAGTGAAGCTAACAAACTAGATAGTTAGATAGATAGATAGAAGATAGATAGATAGATAGATAGAGAGAGAGAGAGAGAGATGGACAGAGAGATAGATAGACAGAGAGACAGAGAGACAGATAGATAGATAGATAGATAGATAGATAGATAGATAGATAGATAGATAGATAGATAAATAGGTACATAGATAAATAGATAGATAGATAGCTAAAAAGACGGAAAGACAAACACACAGACAGACAGACAGACAGATAGATAGATAGATATATAGATAGATAAAGAGACAGACAGTCAGATAGATACTGGGGTTGGTGGAGAGAAATAGTGGGATTGAAGAAGGGATGTCGAGAG
>NC_043004.1:98910420-98912920 GCF_006345805.1 Octopus sinensis | reverse complement strand
TTAATCTAAGGAAAACCTTTCCCACACAAGTCTTGACATTGAGTGAGAAGGGTGGAGCAAACCAAACGACATTTCTATGGCACTTCTTTTTCTGGGTGCTAGGGCCAGATATGTAGGGGATGCAGTCCTTAAGCCCACTCAGTAAGAAGAGCAAAAGAAACTGACACAGATTCCCCAAACCCAACCTATGAGTGGCTCAGCAAAAATTTGAAGGACATTTCAGAGATTCTCCACCCGAGATTCTTTAGGTGAACGGACGCATACTCTTGGGTGTATGCATTGATAATTCAACCAATACACCAAACACAGCTACATATTTACAAACACCGGGAACTGTCTTATCTTTAAAAGTCTTGTTGCTTTGTTAGCAACTCGCTTGAACTCCCTTAAGAACTTAAACAAAATTCATACATGCATACACACTCACACACACACACATGTATATATATATATATATGTATATTATTTCCATCCTCATCCTCACCACCACCACCACCACCACCACCACCACCACCACCACCACCATCATCATCATCACCATCATCATCATCATCATCATCATCACCATCATCATCACCATCATCATCATCACCATCATCATCATCATCATCATCATCATATCATCATCATCACCATCATCATCATCACCATCATCATCACCATCATTTTCACCACCACCACCACCACCAACACCACCAACACCGCCACCACCGCCATTGTCATCATCGTCATTACCATCATCATTTCATGATCAGGTTCCACATTTGTATGGGCTGGAAGTTAGATAGGATCTGACTAGTCCAAGAGATGCATCATGCTCCAATGTCTAATTTTGGCATGGATTCCTCTGCTGAATGTCTTTCCTAATGCCAACCACTTCACAGTAGGCATTAGATGCATTTTACAAGGCACCAATACTAGTGTGGCTACCATTCAACTTGCAAGACTTTGAATCACAAGAGACATGTCTTTACTTAGGAAACGAGGAGTAAAAGTATCAGAGAAAGAAAGCAAAGAAGAATCGGTCTCTGAGTATTGAAAAGTTAAAAGGTAGCTCACATTTTTGAAGAAGGGGTGAAAGTGTTATGGCGGGAGACAGAAAGTGCTAGAAATAGTGGTAGTGCATCTGGGTGAATCATGAAGTTATGAGGTGGGTAGAAGTGGGTTGGGAATAAATACAGTAATACTGAGGTGGTGGTGGTGGTGGTGATGGTGATTTTTTTTATAATGATGTTATGGTGTGGCTGTGTGGTAAGTAGCTTGCTAACCAACCACCTGGTTCTGGGTTCAGTCCCACTGCATGGCATCTTGGGCAAGTGTCTTCTGCTATAGCCTCGAGCCGACCAAAGCCTTGTGAGTGGATTTAGTAGACAGAAACTGAAAGAAGCCTGTCATATATATGTATATATATATATATGTGTGTATGTTTGTGTGTCTGTGTTTGTCCCCCTAGCATTGCTTGAAACCGATGCTGGTGTGTTTATGTCCCCGTTACTTAGCGGTTCGGCAAAAGAGACCGATAGAATAAGTACTGGGCTTACAAAGAATAAGTCCCGGGGTCGATTTGCTCGACTAAAGGCGGTGCTCCAGCATGGCTGCAGTCAAATGACTGAAACAAGTAAAAGAGTAAAAGAGTAAAAGAGGTGGTAGTTATAGCTGGCATTGATTTTTCTGAAGCAATGGCAGAAATGCTTGTAAAAGTCCTGCTGATGCGGTGGCTGCTATTGCAGGCAATGATGATGATGATGAGGATGAGGATATGGTGGCAAAGGAGGAGAAGGGGAAGGAATTGTCTTTAGTACACAGCAGGTGATGTTGTTTAACCTCAAGCAGAGCTATAATAAAAGACATTCCATCCTTCTTTTTCAGACTTGAACTACATTACACAATCCACTGTTCATTTCCTTTTATAAGACAGTTGAGTGTCAGCTGAGTGAGATTCAGCTGCTATTTCTAGCATGTTGTGTGACCATGTAATTCTTTTCCTCGTTGTTGGTGGCTCTGAGGATAAGAAACATTGTAGTAGTACGACTAGTACTGGCTTTTGGTTTTTGGGATGGTGATGGTGTGGATGGTTGTGGTGGTGGTGGAGGTATTAGTGGCAGTGGAAATTTAAAAGTAAAAAGAGAAGCAGGTACCAAAAATGAACATTAACTCTTCTTGGAATGTGATTCTGAATCAGATTGCAAATTCCCAAATATGTTATTCACTTTACAATCGGAACATTTCAGCAAGAATTCACAGCCATAAACTATTCGCTTTTATTGCTGATGACTTAAAATGTTGCGATGAGTTTGCCAAGAATAAGAATGATAAAGGAATATAAGGTAATAAAGTTTAATTCAGTTTTCTTTTTTCCTTTTTAAGTTTATTCATTTATTATTATTATTTTTTTTCTTTTCCTATGAATAGCCATATATTTAATGTTACCATGCTTCCATGTCATTTCCTTGCCTCATATCTAAAACCTATTGCTCCATTGCGGTGCCTAATCTACCTG
>NC_043004.1:98902920-98905420 GCF_006345805.1 Octopus sinensis | reverse complement strand
ATCGATCGAGAAGTGAAAATAAATAAGCATTCAAACTTATCTGCGCTCGGGTGCTAGATGAATGAATGAGAGAGCAAATGTATGGGGCTGCCTTTTTTAAGTAAAAAATTGTCCGGAAGAGGAATTTTTGGACAAGGCGGAATATATATATATATATATATATATCTGATCAGATGTGCTGCATGTTTGTGTACAAGTGTTACTTGATGTGAATGTATACATCTGTGTGTGTTTCCAAGACCCATCCCTTTAGAAGAAAGCCCGTCAAGCCAAGTGAAATTGTATTCATGGCAGATACTGGTATCCTGTGACTGGCACCCATACCGGTGACATGTAAAAGCAGCTATTACACTCTCGGAGTGGTTGGCATTAGGAAGGCATCAAGCTGTAGAAACCATGCCAAATCAGATTGGAGTCTGGTGCAGCCTTTCAGCTTACTTGCTCTGGTCAGACCATACAACCCATGCCAGCATGGACAAGGGATGTTAAATGATGATGATGATGAAGATGATGATGATACTCTCTTTTATTCATTTTTGCTTGTTTCAGTTATTTGACTGCGGCCATGCTGGAGCACCACCTTAAGTCGAGCAAATCATCCCAGGGCTTATTTTTGGAAGCCTAGTACTTATTCTATCGATCTCTTCTGCCGAACCGCTAAGTTACAGGGACGAAAACACACCACCATCGGTTGTCAAGCGATGTTGGGGGGAACAAACACAGTCACACAAACACAAACACACACATACATATATATATATATACATATGTACGACAGGCTTCTTTCAGTTTCCGTCTACCAAATCCACTCACAAGGATTTGGTCGGCACGAGGCTATAATAGAAGACACTTGCCTAAGGTGCCACGCAATGGGAATGAACCCGGAATCATGTGGTTGGTAAGCAAGCTACTTACCACACAGCCACTCCTGTGTTTATGATGATGATGATGATGATAATGATGTACCTTTATATGTTTCCATTACCTAAAGGTGTTTACCACAGTTGTAGTCACACTTCTTACGGTTCCTATTGATGCCATTGCTTCTGTAATTGTTTATCTTTATACGATTATTAAATTTTCTAGATAGTTACAGTGGATTATAACAACAGTAACAGCAACAACAATAAAAATAGAAACAACATCATTAATTGTTGTTATTGTTTGAAAATCCGTTGCTCTTGTATTTGTGACTAAACTTTTACATCTTCACATAAATGGATTCAATTTTGAGGGAAACATTTTTCAATTCTTCTTCCAAATTTACGTCTTTTCGTTTTCTTCATCTTTCTACTTTCCTTTCTTTATAATTCGTTTCTTTATTATTATTGCTTCTCAAATCGACATACAAGTACATGTACAAATATATAATGTTATTAGGCATATATATATATATATATATATATATATATATAATTTATATATAGAGGGCATTATACATACATGCCAGGAGGCATTCTACATACACGCCATACGCTAAGAGGGACAATCAGTCATTTCTACCAAAAATATTACTAATCCTACGAATGCAATTTTTCAAAGAAAGACATTTAAAAATATATAGACCTGTATCACAGTGATTTCATACTTACGTAATCATCAGCAGGCCTGAATATACTATAAATAAACAACGACCCTGCTTCGCTTAAGCCGATCAGCTAACTGATCAACATCAACGAAGCACATGGGTGAATTTATATATACTATATCCGGATGAATGGCAAACTTTTACGAATTGCATTTCGGGAGAGAAAAGTTTTTTCGGAATAAAAATTTAGCAATTAAGGACAACTACTTAATAAGGAAAACTTAACAAGAAATGTCAGGTAGATAGCGTAAAAACCTCATAGAGAAAAAATTTCGAAAATAATTATTTCTTATTGAACATATTAATTTATATATAGAGGGCATTATACATACATGCCAGGAGGCATTCTACATACACGCCATACGCTAAGAGGGACAATCAGTCATTTCTACCACAAAATATTACTAATCCTACCGAATGCATTTTTCAAAGAAAGACATTTAAAAATAATAGACCTGTATCACAGTGATTTCATACTTACGTAATCATCAGCAGGCCTGAATATACTATAAATAAACACGACCCTGCTTCGCTTAAGCCGATCAGCTAACTGATCAACATCAACGAAGCACATGGGTGAATTTATATATACTATATCCGGATGAATGGCAAACTTTTACGAATTGCATTTCGGGAGAGGAAAAGTTTTTTCGGAATAAAAATTTAGCAATTAAGGACAACTACTTAATAAGGAAAACTTAACAAGAAATTGTCAGGTAGATAGCGTAAAAACCTCATAGAGAAAAAATTTCGAAAATAATTATTTCTATTGAACATATTAATTTATATATAGAGGGCATTATACATACATGCCAGGAGGCATTCTACATAACACGCCATACGCTAAGAGGGACAATCAGTCATTTCTACCAAAAATATTACTAATCCTACCGAATGCAATTTTTCAAAGAA
>NC_043004.1:98882920-98897920 GCF_006345805.1 Octopus sinensis | reverse complement strand
TTGCATGAATACCTGCATTTCCACCTGTACAAATTGGTCACTGGGCAATAGTTGAAACCATGACACTATGCACAGCAGCTTAACCTCACATGTCAGATGGAAGCAATTTTTTAGGCAAATGGCAACCTCATTTTGTTAATGATTGATGAAGCTCATTTTCGTCTCAATGGCACGATGTATCAACAGAACTGTCATTACTGGGCTCTTCAAAATCCCAGAGAACTACATGAAAGACCACTAAACAGCAGCCCAAAGTGATGGCCTGGCGTGCTGTTGGAAAAGCTACCATCGTTGGTCCTTACTTTTTTGAAGTCAATAACTGAAATGCTGTTACATCGAGATGTTGAACAACTTCTTTGTGTCTGAATTATGACGAAAACGTATGCCTGTTCAATGTGTGTGTGGTTTCCACAGAAAGGGGCAACAGCCCACATAGCCAGGGCATCAACGGACGTTCTTCACCCTCTCTTCAGTGACCACCTAATTTCCAGGTTTGCTGATATTCCTTGACCTCCCCAGTGCCCTGATTTGTCCACGCGTGATTATTTCTTGTGCAGAAACCTCAAGGCACATGTGTATGCACATAAGCCCTGTACATTGGACAATTTGAAGGAAGCTATTCACATAGAAGTCACCCAGATTGACAGAGCAATGCTGGAGAGACTGGAGGCCAACTTCCAAGAACGCCTTCAGAAATGCATCAATGAAAATGGACATCATATGATGGATGTCTTCCACATTTGATTTTGACAACTGCTAATTCAATACAAATACATTGATGTCAATAAAATTTGTTTGCAGATAAAATTAATGATTTTGCGAATTTTTCAAAAACGCCCATCCTCTCTTCCCCACCTTGTATATATAAAACATACTTTGTTTCTGTATTAATTATTATTGATGTAATGATGCTCCCAAAACGCAGCAAAATATATATAACATATACATGGATATGTATTTATGTGTGTGGAAAACGGATGTTAAATGATGGTGATGATGATATACTCCTTTACTCTTTTACTTGCTTCAGTCATGTGACTGTGGCCATGGTGGAGCACCGTCTTTAGTCAAGCAAAACCGACCCCAGGACTTGCTTACAATCATGTCACTTAGTGGTTTGGAAATCAACACCAATAGAATTAAAACACCAGGTTTTTAAAATATATATAATGGGGTCAATATGTTCGACTAAGCCGTTTCAGGCAGTGCCCCAGCTTATGCAGATATGAAACATAAGCCTCAGGCCGACCGAATTCTTGTGAGTGGATTTGATAGACGGAAACTTAAGCAAGGTTTCCTTGGCATATAAGTTACCCACTTAGACAAGACGCCGGTTCTTTGCAGATGAGCTGCAAGATGCAGGAGAAAAGAATGAGAGAAAGTTGTGATGAAAGAGTCAGCATAAGTTTGCCATTACCTTCTGGCAAAGCCACGTTGAGTTTAGGTGTTTCACTCATAAACACACACATCACCCAGTCTGAGATTCAAACCTGCGATCCTTTGACCGCGAGTCCACTGCTCTAACCACTCAGCCATGTACCTCCACAAATATATATAAATATATACATATATATATATATATATATATATATATATATATATATGTATATATAATAAATAATATATATATATATAATAGATAACATATATATATATATAATAGATAATATATATATATATATATATACGTCTGTGTTTGTCCCTCCACCATCGCTTGACAACTGATGTTGGTGCGTTTATGCCCCACTAACTTAATGGTGCAGCAAAAGAGACTAATAGAATAAGTATTGGGCTTACAAAGAATAAATCCTGGGGTCAATTTCTTTGAATAAAAGGCTCTTTAAAGTGGTGCTCCAGCGTGGTCACAGTCAAATGAGTGAAAAAAAGTAAAAAAGAATATTTTTCCTGTCCCACCAAGGTCCAAATGCATCTTGGTCCTAGTGTTAAACAATTTTGCTAGCACTATTCATAATATTGTGTATAAAAGCCCTCCTGGCAGACCATAGTATAGAACTTTGTAGCCACATCTTCAAATTTCTTATGAGTAGAATAAAATTGCTGGTCTCAGTGAGCCCATTTAACAACATAAACTTATATAAACAGACGAGAGGGCAATATCATAAGACCTATCACTTGTGAACTGGTCCTTCACACTCAGTCTCTCCTGAAATAAAGTGACTTACCAGCTTGCTAAGATCACTGTCATTCACATATATGCTAATCATAACCTAACATGACCCAACAACAAAAATAGATGCTGGCTCCTGAGAGAGAGAGAAAGAGGGAGAGAGAGGGGGAGAGAGAAAGAGAGAGAGAGAGAGAGAGAATAAGTCAGCAGAAAGATAAATGGAATTAACAAAGAAGTAAATAAATTTGGTGAACCAGCAACAATCAGTAGCATTGCTACCCGTCACCCCCAGGGTACTGTATTAAATCCATTTTCACTTATTATTTACATAAATGATATTGGAAATGCTATCAGATATAAAAATTTGATGCCACCGAAATATATACTCACATTAGATGATTATAATGTCGATGTTTATTGAAATACATTTTATTTCCAAAATTTAATAGAATCTATCGACAGAATGTTTTTGGACACACAGACACAGCCACATGCACACACACAAACACACAAATGCAAATATACATGCACACACAAGCATATGCATATCTATCATATATATATGTGAATTATCTATCTATCTATGTCTACCTATTTATCTATATCTATCTATCTATCTATCTATCTATCTACCTATTTATTTATATCTGTCTATCTATCTATCTGTTTATCTATCTATCTGAAAAAGAAGTAATTTCTACTCTCCTCCTCTGGAAGCCATCTACTCGCAATACCAGAGGGCGCACACTCTCCTACCCTGATGTAATCTCCAGGGATACAGGCATCCAGCAACAGGACCTCTGTAATGCTATGATGGACCGTGAAGTCTGGCGTAACATAGTAAATTCCATTGTCTCGACCACGGTCGAACAATGATGATGATGATTATCTATCTATATCTATCTATCTATATCTATCTATTTCTCTACCTATCTATATCTATATCTATCTATTTATCTATCTATATCTATATCTATATCTATCTATCTATCTACCTATTTATCTATCTATATCTATATCTATCTATCTATCTCGGCCTTTTGGCTAAGATCAAAGTGTAGAATCTGTTCTTATCAGCTTAATATCTAATACGGTCCCTATTTGGGGCCATCGATATTAAACTGATTTTTAGAACGAGGCGAAGTGTTAAGGGCTTGCTTCACCTTTGCCACAAGTTGTTCTGATATTGCAATGCTTCCAGGATTCAGCCCATCTCCCACCCAACCGTTTCCCGCCCAACCCATGCCAGCATGGAAAACGGATGTTAAACGATGATGATGTAAGGGCAGCAAATTTGTGGGAGGGAAGGAACTGATTCAACTAGTACTTATTTTATTGACCTCAAAAGAATAAAGGACAAAGTCAGCCTTGGAGGAATATGTACTCAACGGGATACTAATGATTCTGCGAGCTTGCTACAATCAGTTTTACATTAATCTCAGAAGTTATTCTATACTTTTGTAAAATATGAGTTTATTCTTAATCAAGAATATTGTCAACAGAGACAGCAACATTTTGGAAAGTTGAGGTATTGTCAGACTGCAGTCTGATGATGGCTTAACTGACAAAAACTTCAAAGTCACTGTCAACAACATTCTTGTTTAAGAATGAATATATAATGAATGTATATATATATATATATATATATATATTTATATATATACTCTCTTTACTCTTTTAATTGTTTCAGTCATTTGACATTGGCCATGCTGGAGTACCACCTTTAGTCGAGCAAATCGACCCCAGGACTTATTCTTTGTAAGCCTAGTACTTATTCGATCAGTCTCTTTTGCCGAACCATTAAGTTAGGGGGATGTAAACACACCAGCATCGGTTTTCAAGCGATGTTGGGGGAACAAACACAGACACACAAACATATACAGACACATACATATATATATATATATATATACATATATACGACAGGCTTCTTTCAGTTTCCGTCAACCAAATCCACCCACAAGGCTTTGGTTGGCTCGAGGCTATAGTAGAAGACACTTGCTCAAGATGCCATGCAGTGGGACTGAACCCGGAACCATGTGGTTGGTAAGCAAGCCACTCCTACATATATATATGTATGTATATACATATGTGTATGTTAAATGAGACAGAAAAACCAAGGCAGTGTGAAATTTCCAGGACATTTATAAAGAGAAAAAGGTAGTCTTACAGTTGTTTCGGGAATATGAAGGATATCTCTTCATCAGAGACAATATGAGAGAGTTAAACGGAGGGAAATAGTAGAGTTCAATAAAAGCAGTTGTTTTGGAAAGGGAGAGATATAGGAAGTATAAAGGAAAATAAGAGAATAAAAATAAAAAATATATTTTGGATGTTGCAGTTGCTGTTCCATTATCCAAGGAAAGTGCTGCATAGAATCATAGAATGGTTAGAAAGGTCCATGGCATGTAAATTCTGATAGGACTTCATATTTTCTTATTGCAAATCGATAGTGTGGAGACATATTGAAACCATAACCGTGAGGTTGGGAAACATGTATGTGTGTGTGTGTATGTGTCTACACTCATATACACATATTATAGGTAAGAAGTTTGCTTTCCAACCTCATATGTCTGGGTTCACTCCTTTGTTTCCCAATCACATGGTTCTGGTTTCAACCCCATAGCATGGCAACTTGGGCAAGTGTCTTCTACTATAGCCTCAGGCAGAGAAAAGCCTTGTGAGTGGATTTGGTAGATGGAAACTGAAAGAAGCCCATTGCAGTTATGCATAAATATATGTATATATATATGTGTGTGTGTGTCCTTGTATCTGTGTTTGTTCCTCCATCACTGCTTGACACCAAGTTACGGGGACGTAAACACACCACTGGTGTTTACGTCTCCATAACATAGCAGTCTGGTAAAAGAGATAGATAGAATAAGTACCAGGTAGCTTCATTCAACTAAAATCTTTCGAAGCATTGCTCCAGCATTGCCACAGTCTAATGACTGAAACAAGTAAAAGATAAAAAGATAAACAAAGGATATATATATATATCTGTTTGTTTTCTATACACCTGTCTTCATCTTTTGTTTTATTCGTGAATTCTCCCTGTATATATAGCTGGTTGTTGACAAAGTTTTCTGTTTTGTAAGGGTAATTTGCTCAATACTTCTGCTGTTCTAAAGGCGTCTCTGCATTCAAAAATAAATTATCATCTTATTTGTACCTATATATACATATATCTATGCATATTAGTTAACAAGTTCATTTGTCAACCACATAGACTTGGGTTCAGTCCCTCTGCAAGACATATTGGATAAGTGTCAGACAATGTGTGAACGTTTATATTTAATGCTTGTCTCTGTCTGAGTAAAATGATGGTGATGTTGACATTCCTTGTTGCTCTGTGTTTTGGAGGCTTCTAAAGAAAAAAAAACCCACTTGATTTGTGACAGGTAAAAATTGGTGGCCGAGGTAGGGCATCTCTTTGTAAAATCTGCCTCAAATGATACCCATCTAACCCATGCTAGCATAGAAAATGGATGCGAAATGAATAAATGTATATGGATATTTGTCTCTGTCTGTATCCGTATCTATATTTATGTTTACCTCTGTTTAAAACAAAAAGAAAGTATGTTATTTATGTTGCGTACGTTTTACGTTCTGTAAACTGTTCAAGAAAGAAAGATCAATAAAGATAAGTATCAGATTAAAAATCAATATTGTCATCAATATTGTGATCAACCAAAGTTTTGAAGCCTTGCCCCATCATGGATGCAGCCAGAAAGCTGAAAATAAGTAGTGGATAAATAAATACCATATCATTGTTGTCAGCATCATCATCATGATTATGATCATCATTGTCGTCGTTGTCATCGTCGTCATCATCGTCATTGTCATCATCATCATCATATCTATTTCTTATGCCTGAATGGGTTGGGCAGTTTGACAAGAGCTGACAAGCCAGAGGACTGTTCCAAGCATTTTTGTCTGTCTTGGTATGATTTCTACAGCTGGATGCCCTTCCTGACACCAACCACTTGGTTAACCACAGAGTGAACTGGGTGCATTTTCATGGCACTAGCACCAGTGAGATTACCAAGTCACTTGCAAGACAGAGTCCACTTGAATAGCGGAAGTAGTATTGAGGGAGGAGATGTTGTGTCATTTGATGAGAGGTTAAGAGAATAATACAGGTATAGATCTATAGGTGTCTCACTTTAGACGAGATACAACGATATGCCAGGTGGAAATAAAGAGCAAGAAAGAGAGACTTAGGAAGAGACATAGAATTGAAAAATGCAAGAGAGATGGTGGTGATATATTTGGATGTTTGTGTGTGTTGAAATCATTGCTCCAGCATGACCGTGTGCTTAGGAAGCTTATTTCATAATCACAGAGTTTACGTTTCATTCTCCCTGCATTGATACTGTTAGCATGACGGCGAAACAAAAGAGCAAGATTCCCTGCAACCAAACGCTGAACCTGACAGTTTGAACTCCACTAACACCACCACCACCACCACCACCACCACCACACCACCACCATCAGCATCAACAAAAGCAACAACTACAAAACCAGGCCATCCACAGTCACCGCCACCAATGATTTCACCATCAACACAGACACCACCACCACAGCAGCTTCTGCTACTACAACTGCTTCCTCTGCTAACGATACCACTACCAACAACAACAACAAAACCAAGGTCGTAAGGCCAATCCTCGTCACGACAACCAATGATTCCACCATCAACACCGACACCCTCCTTGGCAACGCTTACGACATTGATTTCCCTATACTGCTTTCACCACAATTTCATGAAGGAGGGGAAATGGGGGAAATCATCACAAGCACAAAATGCAAGCATGAACGCTAACATCGCGACCTCCACTCAAAAACTGGTAAACAACCGACTTCACAGTTATCTACTACTACTACAAACGATTCAGCCACAAACATCACCACCACCACCTCCACAAAAAACAAGACGAATTTTGCGGAAGCCATACGACCGAAAAGAAGAATCCTAAAATTTACTCATCAACAAATACAAGACACAAAATCCTTGCTCACCAAAGAAGGCAACACAATACATTTACATATTCCACGGAACATCATAGAAGAAACACTAAAGAAGACCATCATTTACAGAATACTCAACACCAAAACAAAAAGACTAGAAAGCCCACCTACAGAAAAGATTGAGAAGTGCCTCTCTTCCGTGTGGAAATTCCGAAATTATGTGAATTGGGGAAGTAAATTTGCTACCGTGCAAGTTCGCTTCCATACGGAAGAACTAACAAAAAAGTTTTCAATGCTTACTCTGCGCACAGACCAGGTAACAATGGCACCTAGCTATCTTGGGCGCAGAGTAACGAAAGTAACAATAAACAATGTGCCTCCAGTAGTGGATACCCAGTGGCTGGTATCGACCATCTGCTTTGATATAGAAGCAGATATTTTAGAAATAGCTGACATTCCAGAGGAAAGCTGGACTGGTAAAAAGCTCAAAATATTGCTTTAAATCTCCCAAGAAGCAATAAACAATTTACCAACAAGTGTTCAACTGGCAAACGACCAAAAATCGTATGTAGCGGTGGAGGGCAGGAGGGCACGATGCTATTTGTGCAACGGTGAGGCACATCTCAGATATGAGTGCCCAACTGCTATCAGAAATAGGCAACAGCAACAGCAACCACTCCCAAAACCTGGAAGAAAACCCCTGCTACCCACACCACCTTCAACCCAAAAGATAGGAAAAACAGCGGACAATACAAAAACTGTTTCCCCCTCATCAATCACATCACGAAGAAGAGAAATACCTTCGACATCGCAACCAACAAGAGAAACAACATCACCAGACAGATAGATAAATAGATAGTTAGATATAGTTACACACATGTATATATGCCTTTTTGACGTATGCATACTAACTGGAAACAAATATCAGTATCATGAAATGGTGTCATTTGCCTGCAATTCTCTGAGAATGCATGCTTAGACATTGAGTTGTTTGTCATTTGAAAGACAAGGGAAAACAATACATCAGTAGGGTAAAAAATGAGGGTTAGCAACAGGAAGAGCATCTTGCACTAGAAAATCACACATCAGCAAATTTGGTCTGACCCATATAAGCAGGAAAACTGGATAGTAAAATGTTGATATAATGATAGTGATGCTCGTGAGGATGATGTGGGTGATGATATCGATGATGTTGATGGTGATGATTATTATATACACAAGTGGTCTGTATGTAAATCTACCTTTTGTCTAAGTGTTTGTTTGTATGTATGTGTGTATGTATATGCACAAGCATACATTTGTTAGTGTATCCATGCACTAACACACACACACACAGACATATATATATATATGTATACGCACGTACAATCCATATATATGTATACAAATATACACACACGCACACAATCCATACATATATACATATACACACACGCACACAATCCATACATATATACATATACATACATAAATATATACATATATATATATATATTATATATATATATATATATATATTATATATATATATATATATATATATATATACATATATATATATACACACACACACACACACACACAATCATGTGAACTCAGCAAATGATACGTAGGTAGCAGATCATATGATGTGGTCAGTTTGAAGGACATCTTAAAAGGTGAACTTTCAATAATGGTCAAACATGAACATACATGTTCCAGTGAGTGTATATAAAATATCATATGACAAGCTGAGATGTGTAATTTCAATTGTTTTATTTCTGTTTATTCAACATCAAGAACTCGATATTCAAGTTAGTTTTGTTTTTTTTTGTATTCACCCTCAATAGAATTCCACTGTGTACACACAAACACAATTTCTTTCTTTCTTTCTTTTTCCTTTCCTTTTTTCTCAGTTTCATTCTCTCTATCACTCTCTCTTTCTCTTTCTATCTCTTTCTATCTCTTTCTCTCCCTTTCTATTTTCCTCCTTCTCTCTTACCGAACCCAATCCATCTAAAGTTTGTTCTTCTTCCATTGTGCCCTTTTATTGTCTTTCTTTTCCTTTTCGTTTCATTCTCTTTCTCTCTCTGTCTTTCTCTCTCTCTCTCTCTCACTCTCTCTCTCTCTTTCTCTCTTTGTTACACTCTCTCTTTCAAAACCTCTCTTTCCATCGCTATATATCTGACTGCCCATCAATTCAAACCTCTCCATCTGCCTGCACACAAACACACACAGATACACAAACACACACAGATACACACACACACACACAAGCACACACACACACACAAACACACAAACACACAAACACACACACACACAAACACACACACATGCACACACACACACACACAAACACACACACACACACACACAAGCACACACACACACACACAAACACAAACACACAAACACACACACACACAAACACACACACAAACACACACAAACACACACACAACACACACACACAACACACAAACACACAAACACACACACACACAAACACACACACACACACACACACACAAACACACACACATGCACACACACACACACACACGCACACACACACATGCACAAACACACACACACACACACACATGCACACACAAACACACATGCATACACACATGCACACATATTTCAACAACTTTTGTTATCCCTACTGCATCATACAGAAGTCCAAACAATAAAACCCCAACAGATTTTAATCTCTCGTTCATGTATGTCACTCTGTGTGTGTGTGTGTGTGTGTGTGTGTGTGAGAGAGAGAGAGAGAGAGAGAGAGAGAGAGAGAGAGAGAGAGAGAGAGAGACAGACAGACAGACAGACAGACAGACAGACAGAGCATGTGTTTGGGCAGTGTGAGCTAGTAGAATCATTACAGGATCAGAAAGAAAAAAAATTGCCTGATAGCATTTGTTCCAGTGCCTTACATTCTGAGTTCCAATCCGACGTAGGTCAGCTTTGCTTTTCAACCACTCGGGATTCATAAAATAATGTAACCACCCAAGCAATGAAGTCCACTTACCAGCACTCTTTATCCTTGTAGATCTTGTACCTACATTAGGAAGGATGTAAGTACCTAAATATATGATCTGTCTAGTACTTCTGGCCATGACAATCAGTACAAGTAGTAATGACAGAGAAGAGGTGGGGAGAGGTAGTCTTGTAGTCTTTTACTTGTTTCAGTCATTTGATTGTGGCCATTCTGGAGCACCGCCTTTAGTCGAACAAATCGAACCCAGGACTTATTCTTTGCAAGCCTAGTACTTACTGTATTAATCTCTTTTGCTGAACTGCTAAGTTAAGGGGATGTAAACACACCAACATTAGTTGTCATTGTTATGGTTGGGAGGGGGTACAAACAGACACACAAATACATACATACAATATATATATATATATATACAACGAACTTCTTTCAGTTTCCATCTACCAAACCTACTCACAAGGCTTTGGTTGGCTCGAGGCTATAGTAGAAGACACTTGCCCAAGGCACCATAGTGGGATTGAACCCAGAACCATGTGGTTGGTAAGCAAGCTACTTACCACACAGCCACTCCTGCACTTATGTTCATTATTATTATTTCCAAGGTGCTAGTGTGGCTATGTGGTAACAAGTCTGCTTCCAACCACACTGTTCTGGGTTCAGTACCACAGTGTGGAACCTTGGACAAATGTCTTCTACTATAACCACGGGTTGACCAAAGCCTTGGTAATGGAGTTGGTAGATGGAAACTGAAAGAAGTCAGTCATATGTGTGAGTGTGTGTATGCATGTGTGTGTGTGTGTGTGTACGTGTACATATGTCTCTGTCACTCACCACACCACCACCACCACCACCACCACCACCACCACCAGTCAGCTGGTGTTGGTTTATTTACATCCCTGCAACTCAGTGGTTTGCCAAAATTCACTGGTAGTAACCAAGGCTTTAAAAAATAAGTATTGGGGCCACAATCTAAGGACTGAAACTAGTAAAAGATAAAAGGATAGCAGATGATGGCAGAATCAGTACAATGACTAACATAATGCCCATTTTTATTTTAAGTTCAAATTGCATCAAGAGGAATGTGAAGACGCAGGCTGGAAAGTGGAACATTTTCCTATCGAAGTCGGATGTAGAGGATTTGTTGGACACAGCATGAGACGACTGCTGTTATCGCTAGGCCTAACTCATCGTTAAGTCAATACCACCATGACTGATATCCAATTGACAGTGGAGGAGGCTAGCCACTGGATTTGGTTAAAAAGAGACGATGAGCGATGGCTAAAAGTATATTGAGTTCTTCATAACCAGCTGATCTAGCAATCGGGGCCTCATATCAGTGAGGGGGGCCAGTGTGCATTGATGCTGTTGAGAGGTAGGCCCCAAAACGGCGCACATTCTCTCCTGATGATCCCATACACTTGCTGGCTTCCGGTATACGGAGCTTTTGACTGGTAGTCCTTGCATGTGCAAGTTTTTTGCAAGACATCATCATTTCAGACTTCATAATAATATAAACTGACAAGGAAGGACTGAAGTCAATTAATGGAAGTGTAGCCAACTGTTGTGGCCTCATATTCTTGTTAGTATTTTTCTCATTATCCAAAGGGCAATGGCAATGAATTGGCAGAAATGATAGAGCATCAGGTAAAAATACCTTTCCGCGTTCCTTCTGGCCTTACATTCTGTCATGGTGAAGTTTGACTTTGATCCTTCTGGGACCCATCATCATCATCACCATCACCACCACCACCACCACCATACCATAATCATTTAACTTTCACTTTCCCATGCCAGCTGGGATCAGACTGAATTTATCGAGGCAAATATTTTTACAGCTTGATTTCCTTCTTTCCAAACACTTGTTTCCAAACACATTTCCCTATGGAAAGGTCATGTTCTTCTCAGAAGACTGGAAGTGAATGATGTTGCTTTCATGACAGCAAGCTCATTTACAACTTTCACATGATGTCAAGACAAAGGTAGACATATACACACACTCTACTCTCTTTACTCTTTGACTCTTTTACTTGTTTCAGTCATTTGACTGTGGCCATGCTGGAGCACCGCCTTTAGTCGAGGAAGTCGACCCCGGGACTTATTCTTTTGTAAGTAAGCCCAGTACTTATTCTATCGGTCTCTTTTGCCGAACCGCTAAGTGACGGGGACGTAAACACACCAGCATCGGTTGTCAAGCAATGCTAGGGGAACAAACACAGACACACAAACACATACACACGCACTTATATATATATACATATATACGACAGGCTTCTTTCAGTTTCCGTCTACCAAATCCACTCACAAGGCATTGGTCGGCCCGGGGCTATAGCAGAAGACACTTGCCCAAGATGCCATGCAGTGGGACTGAACCCGGAACCATGTGGTTGTTTAGCAAGCTACTTACCACACAGCCACTCCTGCGCCTACACAATGTGCTTCTTTCTGTTTCTCTCTACCAAATCCATTTACAAGGCTTTGGCTAGACATGAGCTATTGGACACTTGCCTAAGTTGCTTGTTTTGAAACTGAACCCTAGACTGCAAGGCTGGATTCTTGGATTCAGTCTCACTAGTTGATAAACTACAGTACTGATCCCATACTTGGTTTGGTAAACTTGACTAATTCTCTCTCCTAAAATTGATGACTTTGTGCCTAAATTAGAAGCAATTATTATCTGCAGGACCTGTTTGAATGAAATGATTGGCAGTGCGTCGGATAATAAGCCTCAGAATATTTTGTTCTTTCTCTTCATTTTCAGAGTTCGAATTCCGAAAGACTTGACTTTGCTTTTATCTTTTCTTTATCATCATCATCATCATCCCCATCATCATCGCCACCACCATCACCATCATCACCACCACCATCATCGCCGTCACCATCAACACCATCATCATCATCATTGTTTACTGTCTGTTTTCAATGCTGGCCTGGGTTGGACAGTTTTGACCTGGAGCTGGCCAGCATGAGAGCTGGCCATACTCCGAATTGTCTGTTGTGGCATGGCTTCTAGAACTGGATGCCCTTCCTAATGCCAACCACTTTATAGAGTGTGCTGAATTCTTTTTATGTGTCACAGCTCAGACACAAGTACATTTTATGTGGAATTGGCAACAGTAAAGGACAAGCCTGCATGTATACTCTCTCTCTCTTTTTACTCTTTTACTCTTTTACTTGTTTCAGTCATTTGACTGTGGCCATGCTGGAGCACCGCCTTTAATCGAGCAACTCGACCCCGGGACTTATTCTTTTGTAAGCCCAGTACTTATTCTATCGGTCTCTTTTGCCGAACCGCTAAGTAACGGGGACATAAACACACCAGCATCGGTTGTCAAGCAATGCTAAGGGGACAAACACAGACACACAAACACACACACATATATATATATATATACATATATACGACAGGCTTCTTTCAGTTTCCGTCTACCAAATCCATTCACAAGGCTTTGGTCGGCCCGAGGCTATAGTAGAAGACACTTGCCCAAGGTGCCACGCAGTGGGACTGAACCATGTGGTTGGTAAACAAGCTACTAACCACACAGCTACTCCTGCGCCTATAGATGACAGTAATTTTACTTAGCTTGACCAGTCTTAATTGCAGCAAATCGCCACTCCTTATCCCTTGTCATTTCCTCAGTGAGGCCCAGTGTCTGAAGATCCTTTCTCACCACTTTGTCTCACATCTTCCGGGGTTTACCTCTTCCATGGGTTCCCTCCACACTTAGAGCTCAGCACTTCAAACTGAACGGGACACCTGGAACTGAAGGGTTGATAGAATGAATAGCAGTCATATAGTGGTGCCAAACAATGTAATCCTTCCCACCAACCATATTTCTGACCTTGTACCTACGTGAGAAATTATAATTTTTTTTATTATTATTACTGTGTGAGAGAGTGCCACATGCCATCAAGGTGATGCTGGGTTATAAATATACAACACCTAATATAACCATCAGGACTACCTGTCTGATAAGGACACACCAGGTACATGCATGTGTGTTCAACATGGTGACCTCATATCAAGATAAATAGTGCATTACCTTGCAGGTGAAGCCCAGTTGGAATTTTCTTCTGGTCGAGTAGCCAATCCCACTCAAAAGGTTCCTGAATGAAAGATGTTTGAGGATAATGAACAAAACACTCACATTTCCAGGAGTGAAATATTCAAACGCCGAAGAATTCCTCTCAATATATGGCTATGACGCTCCACCATTACCTCTGCTCGTGATTAGAGATGCACATATCATCAGCCACCGAGGGACATGCTCAACTGGTTGAGATCAAGCAACTGGCAAACAAATCTGCAATATTGAGCAGAATATATCTGCTGTAGCCCGTCTTTTACACCAAAACAAAATATGTACATGTTAACACTTCCAATCAGTTAAGATCAGAAAGCCATAAAAACCATAGCCTGGTATTACATCAGGGTCTTACTATCATCATCATCATCATCATCATCATCATCATCACCATCATCATCACCTTCATCATCATCATCACCATCATCATCACGTGAATAAATAAATGGCAGGACTTGTAAAGCATCAGACGAAAGGCTTTGTGATATTTGCTTTGCATACTGATTTCAAAACTCACCAAGATCAATTTTGCCTTTCATCTTTTCTGGGTCGATAAAATATTATATCAGTCAAGTAGTCGGGTAGATATAATCAACTATATATCCTCCTCTCCAAAACTTTCATGCCTTTATATCTATGTTAAAAATTATTATTATTATTATCATTATTATTATTATTATTATTATTATTATTATTATTATTATTATTATTGTCATTATTATTATTGTTATTATTATTATTATTATTATTAGCAGCAGCATTAATATTAACATTAGTTCAGTTTTTCTAGAAATAAATCCACCGGATAAAAACCAACCAAAAATATAACCACAGAGAGG
>NC_043004.1:98859922-98880320 GCF_006345805.1 Octopus sinensis | reverse complement strand
TTCGGAATAATAACACAAATGTCAAGACAATATGAGAACATGTGAACAGGCACTTGATCTGCAAAGAATTTACAATTGAAACTTCTTAAGACCACATTCTATAATCTTCAAGAAAAGATAATAAGTCTAGATAATCTAGTCTTAGTTACATTTTCCCCTTTATTCTCTTAATATTTACTGTTTCCAGCCAGTGGACTGTGGCTGTGCTCAGGTGCCATTTTTGAGGTATTTCAGTAATTCATTCAGCCCTAGTACTGAGGAATTTCAACCGTGTTTCGTGGTCTGCTACTACAACAGCTCCTTTATAGGATCCTGTTAGCTCAAGACATCATCAGGAGAAACCACGTCCAGTTTCGGCCCCTACTCCTCTACCGTTTTGACGTGGTGGGCCCCCACCTCTTTCGAAGGTGTCTTCAGCTCTGGTGTTGAGTGCATGTCTTCTTTCTCCTTCTTTCTTCTGTTCCCTGGCTGCTTCGATGTAGTGTCAACGAGTGTCAGCGGGCGACTGGCTGTCTTATCAATTTTTTTTGTTTTTCCCTTTAAATACCTGCTGCTAGGCTCCAGCAGGTTTTCCATTGACTGAATGTGTAAGTTACCTTTAAACTTCAAAGGGACACGACTTGATGCAAATATATGCAGAAGGATAGATACTTAGCCAGAAACACACATAGAGCAAAACCTTAATTAGTACAATTAGCTCATTCTGAGTAAATGCTGTACTAATTGATTAGAGCAATGTATAAGAAATACTATAATTGATTAAAGAACTTTCAAAATAAGTAGCTGCATTCTTATATATGCAAATTTTTTTTTTCGGTGTTTCAAAGTAATAGTCTAATTTTAGTACAAAGCCAGTAAGTTTTGGAGGAGTGAGCCAGTTGATTGCCTAAACCCCAGTTTTTACTGATACTTTATTTTATCGATCCTGTAAGGGCTGAAAGGTAAAGTCAACGTTGGTGGCATGTGACCTCAGGACGTAAAGCTGAAAGAAATGCTACTAAGAATTTTGTCTCGTATTCTTTTATTCTTTTACTTGTTTCAGTCATTTGACCGCAGCCATGCTGGAGCACCACCTTTAGTTGAACAAAAATCGACCCCGATACTTATTCTTTGTAAACATAGTACTTCTTCCATCGGTCTCTTTTTGCCAAACCGCTAAGTTACGGGGACATAAACACACCACCATCAGTTGTCAAGTGATAGTGGGGTGGGGTGGGGGGCACAAACACACACACTCATATATATATACATGCAACGAGTTTCTTTCAGTTTCTGTCTACCAAATCCACTCACAAGGCTTTGGTTGGCCCGAGGCTATAGTAGAAGACACTTGTCCAAGTTGCCACGCAGTGGGACTGAACCTGGAACCACATGGTTGGGAAGCAAGATTCTTACCACACAGCCCTCCTGTGCCTATGTCAATGATTCTTCCAGCTTGTGAATGCATTCACTATACAGCAGTTTGTTAGAAATGTAGTATTATTCTTTATTGCTGTGTATAAAAGAAAAAAGAGAAAAACAACATTTTAAAAACTTTTGGTAAATGAAAGAGCTTTGACTGCAAGAAGAGCAACTGGCCATAAAAATCTTGTCTCAGTCATCTACCATGCAAGACATGCCAGCATAAAAATAGAAATGCTAAACAAATGAACAAATAAGTACAGGAATGGCTGTGAAGTAAGAAGCTTGCTTCCCAACCACATGGTTCGGAGTTCAGTTTCACTGCGTGGCACCTTGGGAAAGTTTCTTCTACTGTAGCCTCAGGATGGCCAAAGCCTTGTGAGTGGATTTGATAGACGAAAACTGAAAGAAGCCCATCGTATATGTGTGTGTGTGGTGTGTGTGTGTGTGTGTGTGTGTGTGCACGTTTGCGTGTATGAATGTAATTGTTATTTATGTTTGCTTGATACCCACCATTGCTTGACAACTGATTTTGGTGTGTTTATATCCTCATCATTTAGCACCTCGGCAAAAAGAGACGGATAGGATAAGTACTAGGCTTACAAATAATAAGCCCTGGGGTCATTTTGTTCAGCTAAATGAGGTGCTCCAGCATGGCCACAGTCTAATGAGTAAAATGCGAAAACGAACAAAAGAATAAATAACAAATTTTTCGCTTTTGAAAAATATTTATTCAGTGTCATTTGAATAACATTTTTTTTCTTGATCTTCTTATCTTTCTCATTGTCTAAGTTTCAATTAAACTACATATATTTATTATTAAGGTTGATACCAATTATTAAATGCTTGAACTTTTCAAATTCATAGATATTGTGTCATTTATTCTTCATATTCATCAGCCTATTGTCTTCCCCCTGCTTTCTATTACCAACTCTTGGCTCAGATAAATAAATTTGTGATAAATTATTTCTTTTAAATCAGATTCATGTAAATCATAAATATTTGTATCATTTACTTTTAAGTTATCTTTTGACACTTTGCCATCCTTGTTATTTGTTTTCTTTCTTCAATGAAAATTTTTTTGAAGACTTTCTTCTCCAGATCAGTCCCGTATGATATCAGCAGTCAATGTTTGTAGTCATAGCAAGGCAATGAGCTGGCAGAAACATTAGCATGCTAGGCAAAATGCTTAGTGGTATTTAGTCTGTTTTTACGTTCTGAGTTCAAATTCTGCTGAGGGTCAACTTTGCCTTTTATCCTTTCAGGGTCGATAAATTTAGAACCAGTTGCATACTGGGGTCGATCTAATTGACTGGCCCCTTCCCCCAAAATTTTGGGTGTTGTCCCTAGAGTAGAAAAGGTTATTTATGGCCATTATCCATTTTTTGATTATTTCTTTCAAACATCAGGATATTTTAAAACTGCAACTTGTCTGTACATGTAACCTCCTCTGTTAAAGTTTTCTTAGACTTCTGAATTTCTGAAACAAACTGCTAAAAGCAGAAAAAAATTCTTTAGCTCTTGCTGGAATCCCATTTTGCTTGGTTATCCTAAAATGCAGAGATGATGGTTATAGCTTATATTTTAATAGTCATGGTACATAGAGGAATATGTTTGAGATTTTAATCAATTCACAAACACAATGTTCGATTTATCTTTTTTTATAAATCATGGTCTCAAAAATTTGTCCTACGAAGAAAGGCTGAGGACGCTCGACCTTTATTCTCTTGAAAAATGCCGCCGCCGTGGTGATCTCATTCTCACCCACAACATCATAAGCGGAAAGTGTAACCTCTCGAAAGAGCTGTTCTTCACTCCTGCTCCAGAGCGTCGGCTGCGGGGTCATTCCAAAAAGCTCTACCTGCGACGATTTCATCTCAATCGAAGGAGAGGAGCTTTCTCCGTCCGGGTTGCGGATCCGTGGAACAAACTGCCAGACGAGATGGTGAAGATGCCGACGACCGCTTTGTTCAAAGCCTCCCTGGACCTCAAGTGGCCTGAACTCTTTACATGAACACCACCCTGTACTTAACTCCATGTCCCCTTACATGGCCTTGCTATTTGCTTTTGAGCCAAATTAACTAACTAACATGATATTCTTTTCGACTCTAGTCACAAGGCCTGAAAGTCAACCTCGGTGGAATTTGAACTCAGAACGTAAAGACATTCCTGCCAGCTCACCACCTTCTTTTCTACTCTAGGCACAAGACCTGAAAATTTGAGGGAGGGGGCCAGTCGATTAGATCGACCCCAGTATGCAACTGGTACTTAATTTATTGACCCCGAAAGGATGAAAGACAAAGTCAACCTCGTTGGAATTTGAATTCAGAATGTTAAGAAAGATGGAGTACTGCTCAGCATTTTGCCTGGTGTGCTAACGTTTCTACCTTGTACTTCTATTTATATTACCAAGCTAATCTAGGTTAGATACCTCACTACAAATAGAAACTATTGCATAAAGAGAAATAAGGAAATTACTAGGCAATTGGAAGACAATCATTATAAATTACTTGCTGTTACTGAGTGTATTTTTCTAACTGTTACATTAGACACGTGATCATTCTTAAGTTGTTCTCTGGTGTGTGTGTGTGTGTGTGTGTGTGTGTGTGTGTGTGTGTGAGAGCGTGTGTGTGTGTGTGCATAAGTGTGTGTTTGTGTGCCTGGATATACATGTATTGTATATGTTTACATCATTGCTTGCAAAATTTGGTATCACTTAAAAATGATTAATTTTGGTAACATACTACTCCAGAACAATCTTAATTAGTGGTCTAATCTGAGTGTGTTTATTTTTAATTATTTGCTCCTTCTCGAGCCATGCCTGGCTCATAAGGGCCGGTTTCCCAGTTTCCTTGGCGTATAGGTTCCCAGCCTGGACGGGACGCTGGTCCATCACAGGTGAGCTGGAAGATGCAGGAGGAAAGAGTAAGAGAAAGTTGTGGTGAAAGAGTCAGCAGAAGTTCGTCATTACCTTCTGCTGGAGTCGAGTGGAGCTTAGGTGTTTCACTCATAAACACACACATCGCCCAGTATGAGATTCGAACCTGCAATCCCTCGAACGCGAGTCCGCTGCTCTAACCAATAGGCCATGTGCTTCCATTAATCCATATGTGTGTGTGTGTGTACGATAGGCTTCTTCACTATTTTCACTCTCCCAATTCCAGTGACGATGCTTTGGTCAACCTGGGCAGGTGTGGCTATAATAGAAAACACTTGTCCAAGGTGCTACATAAGAAGAGAACCGTTAAATCACTTACTCCTATAACACACCAGAAGGCCTGTGCAAATGAAAATGAGTGCTCAACACCACATCGGTGGATAAAATTTCTTTCTTTATTTGTGTATTAAGGCTACCATTAGTTTCATGCCAAGGAAAATATCTTAATATCTAAACAATTTTTCAAGTTGATCGTATGGAGGAATGATGTTCATCTCCATTTGCGATAAGAAATTGAAAAATGCATGCAGAGTGACAAAACTGTTCTGCATGCACTTGTCCAGTGTCAGATCATTACTGACTTGCAGAGTTTTGTCAAACACGCTTGCTGTTGTGTGTTAAACAGATCTGGCAATATAATATGTTCAAATAGTGCTAACATCAACTTTGCTTTTCATTCTTCCAGCGTCAATAAAATACAGTACCAGTCAGATATTGGGATTCATTGTTATTGACTGTCACCTGACCCCAAATTTCTGGCCTCGTTCTGATATTAGAAATGTTTATTATTTTTTGTTTATATTTTTATAAAAATACATGGCCTTTTGCCATTGCTAGAATTTACTCTTTATCATTAATAATATTATAATAACTATTATTATTATTATTTATCAAAGTAGTAGTATTGGAACTAGTAATTGTAGTAGTAGTAGTGATATTTGCCAATATATATTGTCTCCTATTGCCCATTAAAAAAAAAGGCAATTTTTCAGTATATTTTTTCCTTCTTTTTTATCTAATTTTTGAAGAGGGGTAGGTAAGATATTTTGTTCTTGAAGTGTTTCCATACATTTTTTTCCTATTCTTGTTTGTTAGTTGTGATTTATTATTATTGCTCCAACTGTTGTTGCTGTTGTTGTTGACCAGTGTACGAATAACCATCCGAAGCGTAAAAAATTAATTGTCCATAAAGAAATTTTTTTTGTTATGTTTAATTCTTTTTTTTTGTTTTGTCTAGATGTTTACTAGCAAATAAATAAAAAAAAAGTGGTTTAAAATGTTAATATGGTAATTAAACATAGCCAAACATTTCAGGGTATGTGCCATTCTGTCAGAATGTCACCAATGTCATAGAAATAGCAAACTCATTAAAGATTTACGATTTTTGTTTGCTTATTTAATATGTGTGCGTGCAGTGTGCATGTGTGTGTGTTACTGAAAATAAATAATTATAATATAGTTTGACATAGAGGTCAGGTGGCAAGCTACTAAATCATTCATAGTGAGCTTGGAGGGGGACATCAAGGTGTGTCGAGACCTTGCTAAGGAAATACTTAATTTATATGAAGAACACCTGCCCCCACCCCCGCCCATCCGACCTCTTCCTAAAGCTTAACTAGAGGACCTTCATGGCAGCTAATGAGACAAGCCTTCTTTATGGGTTGAAACTTGAACAACTTACACAGTCAGCTATATGTTGAAAATGACAAATGACTAACTCTCTGGTGCTCCTTCTTGAGTAGAGTAACAAGGTAGCACACATGCTCCTTTTTTCTGATCAATGAGGACCATCAATTTATCCTTATAGACGTCTGATGAGTAGTACGATTAAATATGGTTTCTGATTACAAATATCTTGGGTCATACATATCATCATCTGGAAAAGACTTTCTAACTAGAAAGGGTATGGCCTGGTCAGCCTGTAATGACATGCATAAGATCTGGTCATCAAATCTAAGTAGAGACTTCAAACTTGAAATCTTCAAAGCCACAGTCGAACCAATTCTACTATATGGCTCAGAAACATGGACGTTATCAAAGAAGCTTGAGAGGCGGTTGGATGGCACCTACACTCGCCTCCTTATGAGAGCTCAAAATCTCTCGTGGAAGCGCAATCCAACCAAAATGCAAATATATGGGAAACTACCACCTGTGTCATCTCTTGTGAAAGGTAGGAGAGTCCAGTTTGCTGGACATTGTTGTAGAGCTGAAAACGAGGCAATTTCTACTCTTCTCCTCTGGAAGCCATCTACTCGCAATACCAGAGGGCGCACACTCTCCTACCCTGATGTAATCTCCAGGGATACAGGCATCCAGCAACAGGACCTCCGTAATGCCATGATGGACCATGAAGTCTGGCGTAGCATGGTAAATTCCATTGTCTCGACCACGGCCGAACAATGATGACTAGTACCATTACTATTAGTCTTACTCTCTCATCTGTAACTATCTTCAATCCAGGGGTAAGATAACAAGGGATGGAGACAGATGCAGCGGAGGATGAAGATGTCACACTCCACTTACTTCATGTTGCTCTCTGCACTTCACAATCTGCCATTTCCTCCAGTGAACCATAAAAGTCCCTTCCATAGAACCTGCTAGATTCAATCTTCACATGCATACACAAGCAACCCCCAATGTGCTAATTAACCCACAGCTGGGACCAAGATTCATAAACTCCATGTCCCCTTACATGGCCTTGCTTTTTGATTTTTAAGCCAAAAAATTAACTAACTACTACTACTATTGGTCAGAGTAGACTCAGGAACTATACTGACTATAAGGTGGTTCCACATGATCAAAAAAAGAAAGTTAGACCTTAGACAAGGTAATAAAAAAGATGGAAGGTCTTCTTCCAAAATCTTTGTTTAAATGCTGAAGGTGTTGTGACGGTTGATAAGTTTAGCACAAGCAGAAACATAGTTGATAGATGATGAGGAGGGGAAATTTGAAAGTCAGTGATTTAAAAAAAAATGACTTCAGTATTAACACCAGGGACTGTTGTGTGAAAATTGTTATGGTGTTGTCTACTCAAAGTGAAACCCATAAGGAAACCTCTACATTGTTGTTGATTAATCTGCTAAATTTAACTGTTCCCCAAAACACACCCTAATACCTTTGAAAATGTGGGCACATTGAATAATTTGGGCGTAGGTACACAATGCTTCAAAAGAAATACAAAATGATCATAACTAGAATGCCATTGAACATAGGTTTGTGTGGACAGACCCAAGATTTAGCTTCATCTGTATTGTTTTCTTCAGAATGGGTTTCTATTATAACTTATATAACTTACTAGCAGTATCGCCCGGCGTTGCTCGGGTTTGTAAGGGAAATAACTATATAAGCATTTTTAGAGATGTAAAGTATAATAGCCATCTCAATATGGCTAACCACAAAGGGGGGGGGGGTGTTACTGTAGCTTTTTACGTTCTGAGATTTAATAATAAATTTTTAGAGAGTTACTTCCTTTATATATGCCAAAAACGCATTAAAAATGGGAAAAATTGATGGTAATTTTTTTTTAAATCGTAGACTCATCGTAGACGCACGCTAATACCCAGAAAGGCTTGATATGAATTACGACTATAAGATACCCAGTTTTGGTTAAACTGCATCGCAAAATGTGTGAGTAGTTAGGAATCTAAATTGTAGGAGACAGACAGCACACAACCTCTCTTTTATATATAAAGATTACTGAAATTGCTGCTGTCTAGTTCTTGGACAACAGGGATACAAAAATATATAAAAAGGTATTCCTGGAGCAACCATATCTTTTTCTTTGACACAGTACTTCAAAGTGTTCTTTTTTAAGTTGGCTGAGTATAATTTAAGAGAGGTTTATCTTTTATTTCTAACCAGTTGCATGACTGCATATAAGACATTTTATAAGCTCATCATTTACAGCAATGCTATTGGCAAAGTGATAGCAAGTAATGAAGCCAGCAAGAAGTTTAGGGTACAAGTGAGGATATTTGTCAGGGCTCTGGCCCCAGCTCACTTCTGTTCATTGTTGTCCTCCAATTTATAACAGAGAAGTTTAATACCAGTAACTAATAGGAGCTCCTTTATGCTGATGAACTAGTTTATATATAGTTCTCAATGAAGAATTTAGAGAGGAAATTCCAAATGTGGAAGCAAAATCTAGAATTGAGAGGCTTCAAATTTAATTTAGCTAGGAATAATGCATTTGTAATTAGGAAACAAGATTGGGCCTTGCTAATATCAGAAATGCAAGTTATGCTCAATGTACAGTAAAGGAATAGATAAAAATTTCAGCAGAATCACAGAATAAACAGGCTAATAGAGTAAATACAGGTAGACTTCACATGAGACAGATATCTGGAAACAAAAAGTTCTAGAGTCCAAGGAAAATAGATATGAAGAACACCCATAGGGAAAAGACACTGTGACTAGAATAATTACAAGTCTTGCAAGAAGTGGTTGATAGTTTCTGCTACTTCACTTAATTAGTTGTACATGTGGGTGTTTAGAGACTATAGTAGCCAGATTAAGAACGGGGTAAAAAAGCTTCAGAGAGTTATTTTCTCTTCTGGTAATAAGGTCTTCTGCATAAAGATGAAGGGCAGATTGTATCATGTGTGTGAGTGCTAAATGTAGTTATACATGGTTCTGAGACATTAACCATCAGCTCAGAATTTCAGACACCAGAAAGAAATGAAACAAGTATGCCTCACTGGATGTGTAATGTTAGAGTGCATGAGAGGCTGAGAATTAAAACGCTGACAGAAAAGAACTGGATATAAGAGAAAGCAGATGTAGCATACAAGTCTGTGATGGTATGGATCGGCGAGCTGGCAGAATCGTTAGCACGTCGGGCGAAATGCTTAGCAGTATTTCATCTGCCGCTACGTTCTGAGTTCAAATTCCACCAAGGTCAACTTTGCCTTTCATCCTTTCAGGGTCGATAAATTAAGTACCAGTTACGCACTGGGGTCGATATAATCGATTTAATACCTATGTCTGTCCATATTTGTCCCCTCTATGTTTAGCCCCTTGTGAGTAGTAAAGAAATAGGTATTTCATCTGCTGTTACATTCTGAGTTCAAATTCCGCCGAGGTCGACTTTGCCTTTCATCCTTTCGGGGTCGATAAATTAAGTACCAGTTACGCACTGGGGTCGATATAATCGATTTAATACCTATGTCTGTCCATATTTGTCCCCTCTATGTTTAGCCCCTTGTGGGTAATAAAGAAATAGGTATGGACTCGTGGAATGTAAGGAGGATGAATGTTGAATTAAAAAGTTACGCATACTGAAAATGAATTGTAGTGATGGAAGATGGAGACAAGGTAGACAGGGAATGGACTTTTGAAAACTGATCTCAAGATGCTGCAAGCCGTTGGAGAGATGACAAGAGACATTTTGGCTGGTGATTACCGATGTTGTAGATGCTGGAGAACACCCTTTGAAAGAAGACACGGCCATTTGTACAAGTATGGTAGATGATAAGTAAAGGCAGTGAGCTGGCAGAATCGTTAGCAGACCGGGCGAAATGCTAAATGGTATTTTGTCTGCCATTACGTTCTGAGTTCAAATTCCGCCGAGGTCGACTTTGCCTTTCATCCTTTCGGGGTCGATTAAATAAGTACCAGTTACACACTGGGATCGATGTAATCGACTTAATCCGTTTGTCTGTCCTTGTTTGTCCCCTCTGTGTTTAGCCCCTTGTGGGTAGTAAAGAAATAGGTATTTCATCTGCCGTTACGTTCTGAGTTCAAATTCCGCCGAGGTCGACTTTGCCTTTCATCCTTTCGGGGTCGATTAAATAAGTATCAGTTATGCACTGGGGTCGATGTAATCGACTTAATTCGTTTGTCTGTCCTTGTTTGTCCCCTCTGTGTTTAGCCCCTTGTGGGTAGTAAAGAAATAGGTATTTCATCTGCCGTTACATTCTGAGTTCAAATTCTGCCGAGGTTGACTTTACCTTTCATCCTTTCGAGGTCGATAAATTAAGTACCAGTTACGCACTGGCGTCGATCTAATCGACTTAATCCATTTGTCTGTCCTTGTTTGACCCTTCTGTGTTTAGCCCCTTGTGGGTAGTAAAGAAATAGGTATTTCGTCTACCGTTACGTTCTGAGTTCAAATTCCGCCAAGGTCGACTTTGCCTTTCATCCTTTTGGGGTCGATTAAATAAGTACCAGTTACGCACTGGGGTCGATGTAATCGACTTAATCCGTTTGTCTGTCCTTGTTTGTCTTCTCTGTGTTTAGCCCCTTGTGGGTAGTAAAGAAATAGGTATTTCGTCTGCCGTTACATTCTGAGTTCAAATTCCGCCGGGGTCGACTTTACCTTTCATCCTTTTGGGGTCGATAAATTAAGTACCAGCTACGCACTGGGGTCGATGTAATCGACTTAATCCGTTTGTCTGTCCTTGTTTGTCTTCTCTGTGTTTAGCCACTTGTGGGTAGTAAAGAAATAGGTAGATGATAAGTAACAAAAGTTGTGGTAGAGATGTAGACTGAAATATATGTAATGATTAGTCTACAATTGTTGCTTTGACCAGAGATGGTAACCCTCTCATCTTCCTACCACTCACTTCCCTGTTATCTTTATCTTTACCACTCACTCAAGTATTATTTATGCTGTCCTTTGGTACAGGACTTGTCTGTTTTCTATTCCCTTTGTCATCACTTCAACCAATTAAACTTTGGGCTGTGTTGAAGGAAATTATATTAGACCGATATTGGCGAGTGAGTGAAACATGGGGTCATAACAACACTCCAGTCATAACAAGAACATGACAGTCTCTGTTGTGCCGGGGCCATGACAATGAACTCAGTACACAGTGGAAAGTCATAGGTTTTACGATGGGTACCCAGCTAGAAGCGAAACCAAGCCAGAAATGGAACACAGGAGTGAAACATGGTTCTCTGACCCATTTAGGTAAGCAGTTCTTTTCAATAAGGACCAAGTCTGACTAGCGTAAGCTATGCAACTTATGATAGCATGTAAGCACATAAAGAAAATATAAAATGATGAAGATGACGATGATATATAAACGTATATGTATGTATACATATGTATGTGTGTTTATGTAGCTATATCTATATGTATGTATATCTTTTTACACAAATGTATTTATATATATATATATATATGTGTGTATTTGTAAATATAAATATACGCATGCATACACACGCACATATATATATATATATATATATATATATATATATATATATATGCATGCACATACACACTTATGAACACAGGTCTTGTTGTTTCATACATCATTATATATTAATATATATATCACTGTTGGCCTTATGGCAACTAAAGAAATTGTTATTATGATTATTAGCTATTATCATTTTAGTTTGGTTATAGAAATACTGGGTGACTGCAGGAACTGTATTTTGAACGATAAGAAACAAAACCTTCCTCAATCGTGAATTTTTTTTATCCTTCATTTTTTTTTTCTGCTGCATTATCTACATTAGAAGCATCTAGTGCATTTGTGTATGTATAATGTTTGTTTGTTTTTCCAGTAAGCTTTTGATTTGTTTTTCTCCCCACCTACTTACTGATCTTCTTCATACATTGTAAAGTTAGCTTCAGAATTATTTTACTTCTTTCATATAAACAGACACACATACAAAATCGACCATGTACATGTGCGATATTTACAAACACATCTACGCATTCACAAACTCCAGTACATATGTATGTATATATATATGTGTTTGTGTGTGTGTGTGAATGTATGTATATATATAAATGTGTATATATATATGTGTGTATATATAAATATATATATATGCGTGTATATATATATACATGTATATATATATGTGGATGTATATATGCATGTATGTATATACAAATATATATATATTCCCACCTCTCACTCTCTCTCTATTTCTGTGTATATCTATGATATATGTAAGTATATGTATGTATATATATATATATATATATGTATGATATATGTAGGCGTGTGTATATGTGTATATATATTATATATATATATATATATATATATATGTCCACATATATATGGTACTTATTTGCACAAACATACACATGCTCATACACACATATACAGATGCATACACAAACACACACACACATACACACAAACACACATACACAGATATGTATATAGAGCAAGATAGATAGATAGATGGATGTATACATACATACCTATATACATACATGCATATGCACACATACATACATACATACACACACACACACACATACATACTTCCATACATACATACACACATACATACATACATACGTACATTCATACATACATACATTCATACATGCATATCTAGTCCATTAATCAATGAAACATGTCCAACCTTTTGATCTCTCCAAATTTCTCTTGATGAATCAATGATAGATCCATACACAGGTCTGGATATCTATGAAAGAAGCCCTCTAGTCAACGGTCTTTAGCTATCATCAGTTTTTTATGTCAGTGTTTCTGATTTTCGTTTCTTTACAATATCTATACACATGTATTTATTTATCTGTTTTTCTACACGCTCACAGACACTCACAGACTTACAGACACATATGAATACATGGTTTATTTATTTATTTACATATATATTTTATATACCTACTTACATATATATATCTGTGTGTGTGTGTGTGTGTATGTGTGCATACACGCATATGTTATATGTATGTGAGTGTATGTATATATACATACATACATACATACATACATACATACATACATATTTATGTATATATGTTTATATATACGTATATATATGTATATATATATATATATATATGTATAGATATATATATACATATACACATACACACACACATATATATATATATATATATATATATAGATAGATAGATAGATAGGTAGATAGATATACATATATATGTATATATATATATATATATATATATATATACATATATATATATATATATTATATATATATATATGTATTGTGTACTGTTCTGCGATGTATATATTTGAGTGCCTGATAGTGTGACTAAATGTAATATACATACGTTTCTTTGTATGAGTGATCATATCTATATATCTATATATTGACACATGCAAATATACACGCATATTTTTTGCATGAATGCATATACATTTACATGCTTTCCTTAATCAAAGAATGCTACAACGGTAATATTGTCTGTACATACACACGCAAGCACATACATCTACCCCTATGTGCAAACACTTGATCATGTATATGTACTGACTTGACTTATTGCATGTGTAAGATATGTGAAGATGCACATACAGACACATAGATGCACTTACACATAGTTATACACATAGATATATACATACATATGTACATACATACATACATATAAACATACTGTCTGTCTGTCTGTCAGTCCATTTTTCTTGAGTTTAGTGTATACAGATGTGTTCATATGTATGTGTGTACATCATATTCATGTTGCTTTTGATATTAACATATACAAAGCAATTTAGCATTTTGCGCATCTATGTTTGTACATGAGGTTAAAAACTCACGCAAATACAGACACACACACACACATCTGTAGATACATACTAATAAATCATGATTGCACACACGTACAAATAAATCATCGTCATCACTCGCACACATGCACACCTACACAAATACACTCTATGATTAAGAAATTTGGACAGTGATGCACTGACAATATCTGTTACAGTCCATATGATGTTTATTTCAGTGAAAGTTCTCTTCAGCTGAATCATGTCTCAACTTGTAGATGTTGATGTATGCAGCCATTATTTACAGATAGCCATGTCATATAACTTGTGAACTGAAGTGTTGGCAGTTCAGAATTCGTTGCCGACATTGGTAAATAAAAGAGGAAAGCGATCCTATGTGGTAGTAGAATCGTTAGCATGCTGGGCAAAATGTTTAGCAGTATTTCATCTGCCATTATGTTCTGAGTTCAAATTCCTCTGAGGTTGACCTTGCCTTTCATCCTTTTGGGTTTGATTAAATAAGTACCTATTTCTTTATTACCCACAAGGGGTTACACACAGAGGGGACAAACAAGGACAGACATAGGTATTAAGTCAATTACATCAACCTCAGTGCGTAACTGGCACTTAATTTATCGACCCCGAAAGGATGAAAGGCAAAGTCGACCTCGGCGGAATTTGAACTCAGAACGTAACGGCAGATGAAATACCTATTTCTTTATTACCCACAAGGGGCTAAACACAGAGAGGACAAACAAGGACAGACATAGGTATTAAGTCGATTACATCGACCCCAGTGCGTAACTGGTACTTAATTTATCGACCCCGAAAGGATGAAAGGCAAAGTCGAACTCGGCGGAATTTGAACTCACAACGTAACGGCAGACGAAATACCGCTAAGCATTTTGCCCGGCGTGCTAACATTTCTGCAAGCTCGCCGCCTTGATTAAATAAGTACCAGTTATGCACTGGGGCAGATGTAGCCAACTTAATCCCTTTGTCTGTCCTTGTTTGTCCCCTCCATGTTTATCCCCCTGTTAGCAATAAAGAAAGAAATCCTTGGTGGGGGTTCAAAATACTTGAAATAACAGTGAAATCTCCCTCAAATCACAATCTACTGCATTGTAAGTAGGGGATACATTGGACAACATTTTTGGGTACAGCTCGCATTCTAAGGAGAGTATTGTCTCTTTGAGTCACAGGAGCAGGCACTACTAAAAACCTTTGGTGATTTTGTTATTGCCTGCTTTCAAGTAAAGAATAACCAGTAATTAAGAACTATCCACGAGTCTTCCAGAATAACAACAACAATAATGATGATGATAAAGGTAATCATCATCATCATCATCATCGTTTAACGTCCGTTTTCCGTGCTAGCATGGGTTAGATGGTTCGACCGGGGTCTGGGAAGCCAGGGGCAGCACCAGGCTCCAGTCTGATCTGGCAGTGTTTCTATGGCTGGATGCCCTTCCTAATGCCAACTACTCCGCAAGTGTAGTGGGTGCTTTTTACGTGCCACCTGCACAGGTGCCAGGGGGGTGTCTGGCATCGGCCACGATCGGTTGGTGCTTTTAACGTGCCACTGGCACGGAAGCCAGCCAAGGCGGCGCTGGCATCGGCCACGTTCGGATGGTGCTTTTTATGTGCCACCGGCACAGAAGCCAGTCGAGGCGGCGCTGGCATCGGCCACGTTCGGATGGTGCTTTTTATGTGCCACCGGCACAGAGGCCAGTCGAGGCGGCGCTGGCATCGGCCACGTTCGGATGGTGCTTTTTATGTGCCACCAGCACAGAAGCCAGTCGAGGCGGCGCTGGCATCGGCCACGTTCGGATGGTGCTTTTTATGTGCCACCGGCACAGAAGCCAGTCAAGGCGGCGCTGGCATCGGCAGGTGCTGCCCTAGGTTTCAGGAAGGCATTCAGCAAGAAATGGAAACTGAATTGAAAGAAGATGCTAATGAAAATAATAATAAAAATAACGATAAGTTTAAATTCTGGCACAAGGCCAGCAGATTTTGGAGTGAATTACATCAAACCCCTGTGTTCAACTGGTACTTATTTCATCAACCCCAAAAAGAATGAAAGACAAAGTTAATCTCAGCTGAATTTGAACTGAGAATCTAATGACAGATGAAATACTGCTAACCATTTTGTCCAGCATGGTAATGATTCTGCCAGCTCACTGCCTTAATAATAATAATAATAATAATAATGATGATGATGATGATGATGATGATGATGATGATGATGATGATGATGATGATGATGATGATGATGATGATGATGATGATGATGATGATGACGACGACGATGACGATGATGATGACGATGACGATGATGACGACGATGACGAGACGACGACGACGATGGTGATGATGGTGGTGGTGGTGGTGGTGGTGGTGGTGATGGTGATGATGATGATGAGATGATGATGATGATGATGTGATGATGATGATGATGATGATGATGATGATGATGACGACGACGATGACGATGATGATGACGATGACGATGATGACGACGATGACGACGACGACGACGACGATGGTGATGATGGTGGTGGTGGTGGTGGTGGTGGTGGTGGTGATGGTGATGATGATGATGATGATGATGATCCTTTCTACTAAAGGCAAAAGGCTAGGAATTTCTGGGGCAGGTACTAGTCGATTACATTGACCACAATGTTTCACTGGTACTTAATTTATCAACCCTAAAAGGATGAAAGGGCAAAGTTGACCTCAGCGGAATTTGAACTCAGAATGTAGCAACTGACGAAATACCTATAAGCATTTCGTCCAACATGCAAATGATTCTGCATGCTCGTCACCTTAATAATAATAGTAATTATAATAATGATGATGATGATGATGATGATGATAATAAAAATAATAATAATAATAATGAGGATAATAATAGTGGTCAATGAAGCTATTAGATGGGATACCAATAGTAATTGATGCACTTAAAAGTATCAGAACTCAAGTACTAGCATAGCTGAAAAAGATTGGTGCAAGTGTGAAAGTAGACATCTACAAAAATTGGCATTGCTTGGAACTACAAGAATTCTTTGCAGGGTTCTTGAAGCATGACCAGTAAAACAAGTGTCACCTTAGTCTGCTGGCTGTGGACAGCTAACACTTTCCATCAAACCCAGCAAAATAAGCTGTGAGTGTCCATATAATAATAATAATAATGATATTATGATAACAGTAACTTGACTGAAGAGACAGCAATCTGGGCCCATATAATTTTCTTACTCCATTCCTCATTTTGGACTTGTTTCACTCACTTGTATCCCATTTCTGTCTCTCTGTTGCTCTCCTTTGAATCTCATTTTCTTGATTCTCTGACCATATTATCTCTTATACACCTCTTGTATCTTGGTAGTGTACAACCACTTCATCACTGCCATCTTTGCCTTCTTTCCAGTTTCTCTCATCCACTCCTATATAAGCAAGGTAGCCATGTATCTCCTCCGTAGCATATCACCTTTGCCTGTCCTATCATATTTTAGCCACTTTATAAAGTCACCTGTCTAACTGCTACAAACCCATTCAGTTGAGGGACCCTTTTCTTTGTATTGCAAGTTACTAAGTGACCTCATGAGCACCTAGTTTACTCTATGCAGGGGCTGATACTAGGAAGGGTACCCAGCTGTAGAAACCATGCTAAAGTAAACACTAGAGCTTGATGCAGTCCTCCAGCTTATTGAATCTATGCCAGCATAGATGATGTACATTAAACGATGATGGTGATACACACACACACACACACACACACACACATGTACTACAAACACTTATATTCACACACATATACATGTATATATGTTGGTTTGTGTGTAGGTGTGTGTTAATTCATACCATTCTATTTCAAAGTGTAATGTTTCCCACTGTTTTTATTATCATCACCAAAAATCACTGGCTACTGTACAAACAGGAATTCATTCCCAATTAGACTTGTCAGTTTTTAGAATTTATAGAAACTTGTGCAATCAAGTCTGAAGCTCTTGAGTTATCTCAGTCTGGTCTGGAGGAAGATGCCATGGAAAATTCCAAAGCCAATGAACAGCAGTAAATTCAGGGAAGTACTACTTGAAGCATTTGACAGGTAAGTGAAGATGGTAACTTACAACATGGAGAGCAAAGAAGTAAAAGTTTCTATAAGAAAACTTGCTGAGGGTAAAGTCTGTTGGTTGGAGCAAGCTCTCACCAGATGAAAGATAGACATGGTGGTGGAATAGTTCTGTAGACACAACCATAAAGGCCTGGAAAGACTGAAGGCTGCAGAGAAGAATATGAAGTAACTAGAAGAGATGCTCGATGCGCAGGAGTGGCTGTGTGGTAAGTAGCTTGCTTACGAACCACATGGTTTCGGGTTCAGTCCCACTGCGTGGCACCTTGTGTAAGTGTCTTCTACTATAGCCTTGGGCCAACCAAAGCCTTGTGAGTGGATTTGGTAGACGAAAACTGAAAAAAGCTCGTCGTATATATGTATGTATTTATATATGTGTGTATGTGCGTGTTTGTGTGTCTGTGTTTGTCCCCCCCCCCAACATCGCTTGACAACCGATGCTGGTGTGTTTACATCCCCGTAACTTAGCGGTTCGGCAAAAAGAGACCGATAATATAAGTACTAGGCTTACAAAGAATAAGTCCTGGGGTCGATTTGATCGACTAAAAGGCGGTGCTCCAGCATGGCCTCAGTCACATGACTGAAACAAGTAAAAGAGTAAAAGAGTAAAGAGTATTAGATGTACTTAGCAAGAGGAAATGCAAAAAAGGAATGAAGATCAGAGGAATGTGATATTTTGGATTGCTAGAGACGATTGAGGCATGATTTGGGAGACATGTTGAAAATTATAATAGTCCTCTTGCCCTTGTAAATGCTGAAATGTGTCAAGACGTTGTGCTGGAGGAGGCCAGATCACCTGTATCATCATCATCATCATCGTTTAACGTCCGCTTTCCATGCTAGCATGGGTTGGACGGTTCAACTGGGGTCTGGGAAGCCCAAAGGCTGTACCAGGCCCAGTCTGATATGGCAGTGTTTCTACAGCTGGATGCCCTTCCTAACGCCAACCACTCCGTGAGTGTAGTGGGTGCTTTTTATGTGCTACCGACATAGATGCCAGACGAGGCTGGTGAACGGCCACATTCAGATGGTGTTTTTTTCGTGCCACCGGCATGGAGGCCAGGCGAGCTGGCACGGCCACGATCGGATGGTGTTTGTTCCGTGCCACCAGCACGGAGGCCAGTTGATACAGTACTGGCTACGGCCACGTTTGGATGGTTTTCTTATGTGCCACCGGTACTGGTACCACAAAACTACAAATTCCATTGATGTTCATCGATTTTGATTTGATTCTTTGACTTAACAAAATTTTCATTAAAATGGGAGCAGTGATGTAGACTATTGGCTTTAATATAAATCTACATCCAGGCCCTTCACCACAGACTTGCTAAGTCTTCTGATGTTACTAGCTCTCCTACCTATAAGATGCCCTCACATCACTCCATCACTCGACGACTGTCCTACTCCAAGTACAATGCTGTCTTTGAAATGAGAGATAACTTTCGTTTTCTCCATTCTTAGCTTCTACTTAATACCATCTGTTTTTCTCTAATATTTGTCTTTCATCATGATACCAAAGTTACAAAGAATTGTGTGACATCTGTTTGTAGACAATACACCTCCCCATTTCCTTCATAACAGAGCAAATATGATGTATATTTTTTGGTTGGTGTTGATGATCCTCCCTCTCTTCATTTTGACATTGTACCCATTTTGACATTGTACCCATAGGCGCAGGAGTGGCTGTGTGGTAAGTAGCTTGCTAATTAACCACATGGTTCCGGGTTCAGTCCCACTGCGTGGCATCTTGGGCAAGTGTCTTCTGCTATAGCCCTGGGCCGACCAATGCCTTGTGAGTGGATTTAGTAGACGGAAACTGAAAGAAGCCTGTCGTATATATGTATATATATATAAGTGTGTGTGTATATGTTTGTGTGTCTGTGTTTGTCCCCCTAGCATTGCTTGACAACCGATGCTGGTGTGTTTACGTCCCCGTTACTTAGCGGTTTGGCAAAAGAGACCGATAGAATAAGTACTGGGCTTACAAAAGAATAAGTCCTGGGGTCGAGTTGCTCGATTAAAGGCGGTGCTCCAGCATGGCCACAGTCAAATGACTGAAACAAGTAAAAGAGTAAAGAGTATGTACATATGCATCTATCTATCTGTCTGCCTGCCTGTCTGTCTGTCTATCTCTCTCTTTCTCTCTCTTCTCTCCTCTCTCTCTCTATATATATATATATATATATAGACACATACATATATATGTACCTACATGTACATATGCATATATGTATACATCCGCTATGTAGGTTACATATATCATATCATAGCTCAATGCCGTGTGGGCTGAGATCCCTTTTGACAGGTCCCTGATATTAAATAATTCTCAACACTTACCATATGCATATTAATAGCTCCAGTTTTCTATAGCTACTGAAATTGTTGAGTATATAAACAGACTGGCAGATTGTTTCTCTGGGATTGGTTAATTGATGTAGACACTTCTGTTGAGAATCCAATATGATTCAAAAT
>NC_043004.1:98852422-98854922 GCF_006345805.1 Octopus sinensis | reverse complement strand
GAAGAGATGGTGTTGTGGATTTCCACTTCGGCATCTGAAACTCAGAGTTTTATCTTGACTATTGAGTAATTGTAACATATTATTTTATAGATATATGTACATATATATACATATATATATATATATATGTACACACACACACACACACACACACACATATATATAAACATATATATACATATATATATATGTACATATATATATAGAGAGAGGTTATGATAGGTAATGGTGTCAGTTAGACCCAAAGGTGTCAGGTAATGCTGAGTAAGTGCTATTGATAGACCCTAGTTAAGCTCCAGGTTCGGTGATTATGGATTTTACTCACAAGATATTGCAATCTTATATGTATACCATTCTGTCTAAATAATGGATCTACAAATGCAATATCCCGGCATATCTCACATCTATTTTCATTCCTTCACTTCACTCTCTATTTCATATCTTATCTAAATTAACTATTGCTAAACAGTTTTCTTCACACCAATTATTGTTCCAATATGTCTGGGATTTATATATATACATATATATATATATATATATATATATATATATATATATATATATATATATATATATATATATCATCATCATAATCATCATCATCATTTAATGTCCGTCTTCCATGCTAGCATGGGTGGGCGATTTGACTGAGGTCTGGCGAACCAGACTCCAATCTGATCTGGCAGAGTTTCTACAGCTGGATGTCCTTCCTAACACCAACCACTCTGAGAGTGTAGTAGGTGCTTTTACATGCCACCGGCACGAGGGCCAGTTTGGTGGTACTGGCAATGGCCACACCCAAATGGTGCTTTTTAAGAGCCACCTGCACAGGAGCCAGTCCAGCAGCACTGGCGACGACCTTGCTTGAATATTTCACATGCCCCCAGCACCAAGTGCTAGTAAGGCAACACGATATATATATATATATATTATATATATATATATATATAATATATATATATATTACATACATATATATACATACATATATACATATACATACATACATACATACATGTATACATACATACATATTGTGTCTCTCCATACACCGAGAGGCACAAAACAAAATAGACAAAATGAATGGATTTCTGGGTGTTGCTACAATTGTTTCATCATAATATGATTATTTAGGTTTATACTTAGATCAAAATAAAATCTCCTAACGAAACAATTGTTGCAACACTCAGAAATCCATTCATTTATTTTGCTTTATGTGTGTGTGCATGTGTGTGTGTGTGTGTGTGTGTGTGGTGTGTGTGTGTGTGTAGATAGATAGTTATAGAGATATATTTTCATTTTCATTTCTAGTAATTCATATGCAAATACTTAAAATCTGTTAAAGCATTCATGCATAACATGCCATCTAAACAGATATAAAACAGATGAAGACATAAAAATATTCAGACAAGGAAAATTTGTCCATAACTCGCGTCATAATTTCAAACCCCAGTGTCTTTATAATGTTAGAAATATATTGGAATGAAATAAGTGTTTCAGTGTTTATTTCTCCATGATCAATTTTTCATAAAAGGCACCCATCACGGCAGTAATGAAAACAAGTAGTATATCTCCTCATATCAAGAGCCATTGTTGTGAGATCTTTATAGGACTTGGTGACAGGCGAATCACAAAGATATGGGATATATGTATATTACACAATGACTCAGAATGTGGATATCTCTGTGTACATTTTGCACTTGTGTGTCAAAGTAGTGCGAACATATCTGTGTATAAGAAAGAGAGGATGTGTGTCAATGTGAAGAGGTAGGAAGAAAGAAGAAACGGTAAGAGTATGTGTGTATGGTTATGTAAATGTGAGCTGTCAATGTTTATGATAGCATGTCTTCATATATATTAATATATATTATATATATATATATTATATATATATATATATACATATATATATATATATGTATATACATGTACATATGTACATATATGTATATATATATATATGTATATATATACCCATACACACACACATATATATATTTACATTTATACATATACATATATGTACATATATGTATACACATATATATATATAATATATATATATATATATATATATATTACATATATATATATATATACATATATATGTGTGTATTTGTATATATATATATATATACATATATATATACATATATACAGACACATGTATATACATGCCTATATATATATACACACATGCATATATATCTATATGTTTAAGGTATACAAGTTTGCATGTTTTGTGTTGACATGCTATCTGTCTTGTGCTATATGCAAGTGTGGATGAGTGCGTCTATTGTGTATAAAATATACATACATATGTATGTGGTGACTAGCAACTATTTATTATGGTATGTATGTAATATCATAATCATCATCAATTTGCATATATATATCATCATATATATATATATATCATTGTATGTTTTTATACACATCTATCATTATCTTTGCATGTGAGTATATTATCTGTGTCTGTGTCTGTATGGTAATAGGAATA
>NC_043004.1:98834922-98849922 GCF_006345805.1 Octopus sinensis | reverse complement strand
AGTATTTAACTGCAGTCTTCAGAAGCTGTACATAGCCATCTGAATTGAGTCTAAGATCCTATTGAAAGACATTTAATGTGCTCTGGTGTGCAGAAACAGTCAGAATGCCTGCTGTGTCTCTTCCTCTAGGCCAGTGGTTTTCAACCAGGGTTCCGCCAGTACAGTCCAGGGTTTCCGCTAGAAGTTACAAAAATGCTAAAATCGACAGTAATTTTTAATTCTCCTGTGCAGATATGTGTCCATAAGACAATTATAAATTATTGCACAGGGATTCCTTGAGCCAGTGGAATGTTTCCTTGAGGTTCCGCTTCAGCAAAAAGTTTGAAAAGCACTGCTCTAGGCTATGGTTTTGTAGTCTCCATTGCTGCTGTCTCTGTCAAATCTTACAGCCTTTACAATATTGACAGAGCATTGAGCAGCTCTTAATATAGGCATTTTGAAGTCTGGTGCAAATCATTATAATACAGGTAACTCTTTTTCAATATTCAGATAGTTTCCATGGCAGTGAGCTGGCAGAAACGTTACCACGCTGGACAAAATGCTTAGCGTATTTTGTCTGTTTTTATGTTCTGAGTTCAAATTCCACCAAGGTTGACTTTGCCCTTCATCCTTCCAGGGTCGATAAATTAAGTACCAGTTGCATACTGGGGTCGATCTAATCGACTGGCTGCCTCCCAAGATATTTCAGGCCTTGTGCCTAGAGTAGAAAATAATATTCAGATAGTTTCCAGTTCTCTATGACAACTAACTTTTTCACAATTGTAATTTAAAACAGTTATGCTCTCAAAAGCAGTTGACTGTTTGTCAAGACATCAATCTGTTCCCTAAAAACGGAAGCACAAAAGCTCAGCAAATTTAGCCTATATGGACATCCTGTACACATACATGTGTGTATCTGTATGTACAAGTGTTTATGGGAGTGAGTTCATATGTTCCTTTATCAATCTGTACCCTAAAAAGATATCAATTTGTTCCCTAAAGATGGAGGCACAAAAACTCATCAAATCTAGCCTGTATGCACACCCTGTAAATATACATGTATATGTCTGTATGTACATGTGGAAGGATGAGTGTGTTTATGGGAGTGAGTTTGCATGCTCCTTTATCTCCATGTGTATTCGCTGGTTATAAAGAACGACACTGTCGTCTGTTGTAGTCCATCTCAGTCATGTTCAGTCTCCTTGACACTTTGCCCAACATTTGTAAGCAAAAAGCTCAACAACACCCTTTGTTGTTGAAAGAAATTGGGAAATTGTTAACATACTTGGACACAGTTGAAGGTTGACATGAGGAAAAGTATTTGGTCATAGAAAATGCTGCTTAAGCATTCTTATCTGACTCATGCAGTTATAGAAAGTTAGATATGAAAATGATGATGAGGATGATGGTGATGTTGATATATGTACATATATGTATATTTTTTGTTTATATAAATATATATATACTAGCAGTATCGCCCGGCGTTGCTCGGGTTTGTAAGGGAAATAATTATATAAGCATTTTTAGAGATGTAAAGTATAATAGCCATCTCAATATGGCTAACCACAAGGGGGAGGGGTGTTACTGTAGCTTTTTACGTTCTGAGATTTAATAATAAATTTTAGAGAGTTACTTCCCTTATATATGTCAAAAATGGATTAAAAATGGGAAAAATTGATGGTAAATTTTTTTTTAAATCGTAGACTCATCGTAGACGTGCGCTAATACCCAGACGGTCTCGATATGAATCACGACTATAAGATACCCGGTTTGGTTAAACTGCACCGCAAAATGTGGGAGTAGTTAGGAATCTAAATCGTAGGAGACAGACACACAACCTCACTTTTATATATAAAGATTTCCTCTATTTACATAATATTGAGGTCTCTTTCTTTCTTTTGTTATCTTACTGTTTTTACCAATACATATATATATATATATAATATATATATAGTTACAGAGATGTACTTGCATAGCAAGTGACTTGATCTGAGATCGTGTGCTGGAACGAAAACAGTTGCAGCATTGAAGGTGTTTATAAGCCATTTAAGAAACACACAAAAACCGTTAGATTCACTTCAACATTTAAATTTAATTTGTCAAAATATTTTCATCGCTTTGAGACCGCAACCTGTTAGCACGATATTTTTGTCAGTGAACAGGTCGCGGTCTCAAAGCGACGAAAATATTTTGGCAAATTAAATTTAAATGTTGAAGTGAATGTAACGGTTTTTGTGTGTTTCTTAAATGGCTTACAAACACCTTCCACGCTGCAATATATATGTACACACATATATATATATGTATGTATGTGTGTATATGTGTATGCATGTATGTGTGTGTGTGTGCGTGTCTGTGCTTGTGATTGTCCTCCACCACTGCTTGACAACGAATGTTGGTTTGTTTACATCCCTGTCACCTAGTGGTTTGACAAAGGAAACAGATAGAATAAGTACAATGCTTACAAAAATAAAACGAGTTGATTCATTAAACTACAATTCTTCAAGGCATTGCCCCAGCATGGCCACAGACCAATGGCTGGAAAAAGCAGAAGAATAAAAGAATACATTCTCTGCTTTGGTCTTATGTTCAAGGCATGAGAAAGCTTGAGTTTACATGAGAAGGCCTAACAGACCTGGTAGAAACAGCAGCCAAATCTCCCTCAAATCACACCTTACTGTCTTATGTATGTATATATATATGAGCCAATGAGGGGGACCTGTACATGGTAGCTAGACCTGGTAGAAATAGCAGCCAAATTTCCCCCAAATCACACCTTACTGTCTTATCTATGTATATATGTATGTATGAGCCTATGAGGGAGACCCCTACATGGCAGCTAGACCTGGTAGAATAGCAGCCAAATTTCCCCCAAATCACACCTTACTGTCTTATCTATGCATATATGTATGTATGAGCCTATGAGGGAGACCCCTACATGGCAGCTAGACATGGTAGAAATAACAGCCAAATCTCCCTCAAATCACACCTTACTGTCTTATCTTTCTGCTACTTGGATATAGGTGTTATATTCGTCGTAAAAAACTTTCCTGTCACACACTCACGCACACATCACACACACACACACACACCGCACCCTCACACACACACACACACGCGCACACTCACACACACACACTCACACACACGCACGTTAGCTTACAGTTTTATTTATATATTTGCGTGTCTATGTGGGAAAGAGGAAGTGGGAGGCAGAGTGAAAGAATCACTCACTACAGTAAGTCAATTACTTTCATTTTATTCGTTGCCCACTGTGTGTGTGCGTTTGCGTGTGCTGTAAACCAGACTAAGAAAAGCATTTGACACACACACACCAGAATGTGAGTTTTCTGTAAATTTTGCTTAATTGGAGTTTAAATTTTAAAAACTGGACCTGGCATGACGCGATGCATTGTACTCTCAAAAATGCTAGGTAAATTGTAATTGAAGAAATCCTATATTGTAGATTTCTATAACTCCCAAAGGGAGGCAGATAAAATCTGCCTTTTATAATAAGATATATATATATATATATATATATGGTGCTCCAGCATGGCCGCAGTCAAATGACTGAAACAAGTAAAAGAGTATATATATATGGACATATATGTACATATGCACACACATATACACACATACACATATTCATTTATCTGTCGATTTAATTATCTATTTATCTGTCTATCTGCCTCTCTATCTATCTATCTATGTATCTATCTATCTATCTATCTATCTATTTATCTGTCTGTCTATCTGTCTATCTATCTATCTATCTATCTATCTATCTATCTATCTATCTATCTATCTATCCGTCTGTGTCTCTGTCTGTCTGTCTATCTGCCTGTCTATTTATCTATCTGTTGTAAAAGGCACCCATGCTATTTTGGCAAACTATTTGATAGAAATTTTTAAGTAGAGTGGTTTGTTGCCTATTCATTGGAAGAAGAAGAGTCATGGTAGCTTAAAGCCAGACAGCCAAGTCTAATGGACTCTTGAGGATCTTTCCATTTGGTAGTACCAAATCTTGGTGATAAAAGATGAGGTTCTTGAACCAATATCATGTTATAAGATCTAAGACTGGAGATTTTCTTATAATCTCTTTCTTTAAGACTCTTTCCAGTACTGTGCTATTAATTTCACATTTACAAGGTTATTACAACATTATTACAACGTTATTACAGGAGTGGCTGTGTGGTAAGTAGCTTGCTAACCAACCACATGGTTCCGGGTTCAGTCCCACTGCGTGGCATCTTGGGCAAGTGTCTTCTGCTATAGCCTCGGGCCGACCAATGCCTTGTGAGTGGATTTGGTAGATGGAAACTGAAAGAAGCCTGTTGTATATATGTATATATATATGTGTGTTTGTGTGTCTGTGTTTGTCCCCCTAGCATTGCTTGACAACCGAAGCTGGTGTGTTTACGTCCCCGTCACTTAGCGGTTCGGCAAAAGAGACCGATAGAATAAGTACTGGGCTTACAAAGAATAAGTCCTGGGGTCGAGTTGCTCGACTAAAGGCGGTGCTCCAGCATGGCCGCAGTCAGATGACTGAAATAAGTAAAAGAGTAAAAGAGTAAAAAGAGTAAAGAGTTCTTGTACCATGTATTTATAGATCGCAAACATATAGGCGCAGGAGTGGCTGTGTGGTAAGTAGCTTGCTAACCAACCACATGGTTCCAGGTTCAGTCCTACTGCGTGGCATCTTGGGCAAGTGTCTTCTGCTATAGACCCGGGCCGACCAATGCCTTGTGAGTGGATTTGGTAGACGGAAACTGAAAGAAGCCTGTCATATATATGTATATATATGTATGTGTTGTGTGTATATGTTTGTGTGTCTGTGTTTGTCCCCCTAGCATTGCTTGACAACCAATGCTGGTGTGTTTACGTCCCCGTCACTTAGCAGTTCGGCAAAAGAGACCAATAGAATAAGTACTGGGTTTACAAAGAAAAGTCCCGGGGTCGATTTGCTCGACTAAAGGCAGTGCTCCAGCATGGCCTCAGTCACATGACTGAAACATGTAAAAGAGTAAAAGAGTATGAGTATATTTGAACTGGTAATAACCTTGTGTTTATACACATCCCTGCTTAGCGCTGCCCCCCCATAATTTCATATTGTTTTTGTTCAACATATTTGCTGTGGCCCCAATCAAATTTTATCCAAACAACTTGTTTGTTGGACTCATTATTTGTTACCCACACAGACTTCTAGTAGCTTTCAACATAATTTTCTGGCGAAATATTTTTTTTTACAAATAGAGACTGGGTTGTTTATTTAATCTCAGGGGAAAAAAAAATCAATCGAACTATGATACTCACATTGGGGATCTCTAGTAAACAATCTATTCAATATTTAGCATTAAAACATATAGATTTATACTTTAGTGTCTCAGCTGTGACTGTAAGTTATTATTTCAGCTGATGTACTTTAGATTTTAATGTTTAAACTTTTGTGTCTCCAAACGGCTTCTCTAATTTCTATTTTATGTGTTTATGATATTTTGTAAATATTTTGTCTGCATTATATTTCATACCTACAAGCATCCCCTTTGAAGAAATAAATCTTTTTTTTTTTGAGTTAAAGACCCACCTGATTCAAAATGTTTACTTATAAATTGTGTAGCTTCAATTTTTTGCAATGAGACTGCAACATGATTACTGATACATACAAAAGGAGATTTATAGTCAGGTGTATTATTTCAATGCCCCATGGATGGGTACATATTTCAGTAATTTTTTGCTCTGTATGCATGTTTGTTTGTGTGTGTATTTGTGCATGCACATATGTTTCTTTTTTTACCCACAAGGGGCTAAACACAGAGGGGACAAACAAGGACTGACAAACGAATTAAGTCGATTACATCGACCCCAGTGCGTAACTGGTACTTAATTTATCGACCCCGAAAGGATGAAAGGCAAAGTCGACCTCGGCGGAATTTGAACTCAGAATGTAGTGGCAGACGAAATACGGCTACGCATTTCGCCCAGCGTGCTAACGATTCTGCCAGCTTGCTGCCTTATGCATGCACATAACCCTCACACTTGTGTATGTGTGTGTGTGTGTGTGTGTATGTATATACAGAGTGTAGTGAATAAACTGTCGTCTAAATTACGCAAAAAATGAAAATAACACTGATGTCTCATATTTACTAAAATTCCATTAAAATATCTTGAAATACGAAAGAGTAAATTCTTTCAATATAATCCCCTTTGGCTTCAATCATGGCCTTCAGATGACTTCGGAATCTCCTGCAACTCTTCTGGGTGGTCTCCTTGTTTAAGTTGGTGAATGCTGTCATAATCCTTGTCTTCAGTTCATCTTTGGTGTTACAAGGAGTTTTGTTGGTCTCTCACTCAGCTACATCCCGCACATAATAATCAAGGGGTTGCAGTCTGGGGAGTTAGTTGGCCAGATGTTAAGAGTGATGTGGTCACAGAAATTGTCTGACAGCCATGAATGGGTTCTCCTGCTTGTGTGGCATGGGGCAGATTCCTGTTGCCAGACAAGGTCTTCCAGCAGCCACCCTCTTCGACCCAGGATAGCACTACCTCCTCCAGGCACTTGATGTAGGTCTCTGTATTGAGTGTGAGGCCATGTGGGAAGATGAATGGAGGCATGACATCACCATCACTAGTGATCACTCCAAACATCATGATTGGATATTTGATTTTTATCACACTTGGCATGAATTTCTTCTCTTCCGGCATGAATGCCAAACAGTAATGCATGTCGTTTCCAAATTTCTGGCAGAGTTAATTGTGTCACGGTGCTATTTTTCTCACAGACAGTGCCCAACTGACTCTACTATACTATGTAGTCAACAAAATCAAAAACCGTGTGCATGCACGAAATCAAAAATATGAAATGGTGACTCTTTACCCATCACACCTTGTATATATATATATATGGCCTGTAAAAAGCACTCATGCTGGTACCACATGGTTGTGTCATGTTAAAAGCATTCAGTACACACTGTAAGGTAATTGGCATTAAGAAGGACATCTATCCATAGAAATTGCTAAATCAGACTGGAGCCTGGCACAGCTCCTTGGCTTGCCAGCTCTGGTCAAACCATCCTACCCATGTCAGCATGAAAAACGGATGTTAAATGATGATGAAGATGATGATGATGATAATATATACACACATGCATATATATGTATACATACATACATACATACAAATATATATGTATATATAGGAAAATGGGTGGATATATATATATGTACACACACACATGCATATATCTATGTATGTGCATGTGTGTATATATAAGTACATATACATACATACACACACACATACATACATACATACATACATGCATGCATACATACATACAAACATACATACATACATACATACATACATACATACATACATGCATGCATGCATATACACACACACACACACATATTCATCATCAAAATTTTTGGCAACTTTTCATGCAGTATATTTCATTTTTAATTTAACATTTCTTACTGCTGGGCACCTTAGTAACACCAAACTCTTTGAAGATTGTACCTGGTGCATTGCATCATTGCTCCAGCACTAGAGACGTTGTCCTGTTCTCAGCATGTCTAAAGAGTAACCCCTTCACTATGTTGTCTCTGTTAATTACTTTACAGTTTGTACTAGGTGTATTTTATTGTAAAAACAATGTTAGAGATATCTCATTCTTAGAAAGATTAACTGTTACTTAAAGGGTTTTTCCATTTGTTTATTCTCCTTTACAAGACATATTTCTCTCATACTTGGCAAATAGGAGGATAAAGAATGTGGGAAAAAGACTAGAGTGAGAAGGTAATTGATAGAAGGAAGAAATGTAATACAAAAGAACCAATATATATTCTCATTTTTTTAAATGGTTTGGCCATGAACAAGAGATTGTCCATATAACCTCTACAGCATCCTCTCCCCATATTGGAATATACAAACATATTTTTTTTCTTTTACTTATTTCAGTCATTTGACTGCGGCCATGCTGGAGCACCGCCTTTAGTCAAACTTATTCTTTGTAAGCCCAGTACTTATTCTATCGGTCTCTTTTGCCGAACCGCTAAGTGACGGGGACGTAAACACACCAGCATCGGTTGTCAAGCAATGCTAGGGAGACAAATACAGACACACAAACACACACACACACACACACATATATATATATATATATATATATACATATATACGACAGGCTTCTGTCAGTTTCCGTCTACCAAATCCACTCACAAGGCTTTGGTTGGCCCGGGGCTTTAGCAGAAGACACTTGCCCAAGATGCCACGCAGTGGGACTGAACCCGGAACCATGTGGCTTGTAAACAAGCAACTTACCACACAGCCACTCCTGTACAAGTTAAGTTTGATACAGATCATATTTAATACTATTTTCAAATTTTGGCACCAGACCAGCAATTTCAGAGCAGGGTAAGTCCATTACATTGACCCCAGTACTCAACTGGTACTTATTTTATGGACTCCGAAAGAATGAAATGCAGAATTTGAACTCAGAATGTAAAGATGGATGAAGTTCCGCTAAACATTTTACCTGGTATGCTATTGACTGTGCCAGCTCACCACTCTGGCTCATGTGCTAATCATCATCATCATCATCATCATTTAGCATCCGCTTTCCATGCTAGCATGGGTTGGACGGTTCAACTGGGGTCTGTGAAGCCAGAAGGCTGCATCAGGCCCAGTCTGATCTGGCAGTGTTTCTACCGCTGGATGCCCTCCCTAACGCCAACCATAATTTCAAAGTTGTCACTCTTACTTTTTCAGATTTACGTAATGTATTTATTTTCATTATCTAATTACTACGACAGCTTGATTAATAATAAAATACCACACTTACTGCAAATTTAACTATATTTTTGTCATATAGTTGGTGTCACTAGATAATTTCTCACAGTCATTATATGTAAAATGTAAGAATATATTGTTTTTTGTACCTTGAGAGGGTAATTGTCCTAATAATGAATACATACATTGATTCTATTTCACTTCTGTATTATTTGTTAATTGGTTAACTATTTCATCAATTAACTAATCAATTTTTTGAATCAACATTTGGTTCATCAATCAATCTGTTATGTTTATCAAAGTCTGTTCGTTGAATTCTTGAGCTCTTCAATAACATGCTCTCTTTACTCTGAAACTGACTAGGAGATGAGAGGGCAGATCATTGAAGAAGTCACAAATGGTAAAAAAAAAAAGAACTTTGGCAAGCGTAATTGATTGTTGATTCATCAAATGCTGATATTAAAAATTGATTAGTGAGTTGATTAAAGAGTTAACCAATTAAAGAATAATAAAGATGTTAATTTAACTTGTACAATGCCCTGTGAGTGGATTTGGCAGACGGAAACTGAAAGAAGCCTGTCGTATATATGTATATATATATGTATGTGTGTGTGTCTGTTTGTCTCCCTAGCATTGCTTGACAACTGATGCTGGTGTGTTTACGTCCCCGTCACTTAGCGGTTCGGCAAAAGAGACCGATAGAATAAGTACTTGGCTTACAAAGAATAAGTCCCGGGGTCGATTTGCTCAACTAAAGGTGGTGCTCCAGCATGGCCACAGTCAAATGACTGAAACAAGTAAAAGAGTAAAAGAGTAAAGAGTATACGTTCATTATTGGCATAACGACCCTCCCAAGTTGACACAGGTCAGATCACATAATTTTGATATGATTGGAGGTAAATCATTGCTTCGTTGACTGGTTTAAAGCTATCTGCTATATTTTGTACCAAAAGGATGGTAGATCCCATATGTGATCATCATCATCATCGTTTAACATTTGTTTTCCATGCTAGCATGGGTTGGACGGTTCAACTGGGGTCTGGGAAGCCAGTAGGCTATGCCAGGCCAAGTCTGATCTGGCAGTGTTTCTAGAGCTGGATGCCCTTCCTAACGCCAACCACTCCGTGAGTGTAGTGGGTGCTTTTTACGTGCCACCTGCACAGGGGCCAGATGAGGCTGGCAATGGCCACAATCGGAGGGAGCTTTTTACGTGCCACCGGCACGGAGGCCAGTCAGGGCAGCGCTGGCAACGGCCACGTTCGGATGGTTCTCTTATGTGCCACTGGCACTAGTATCACAGCTACAATTTCCATTGATGCTGATCGATTTTGATTTTGATTTTGATTTTGTATATATGTAATAAATACATATATACACTTTGAAATACTGCACAAATATTCAGCTGCTGCTTCTTAAGCATAGGGATACATAATGGATTCTAGGACAAGTAGAAACAGCAAATATTATATGCATTTTAATTACACTTGTTTAAATAAGTAGCTGTGTGGTAAGAACATTGCTTCCCAACCACATGGATTACAGGTTCAGGCCCACTACATGGCACCTCGGGCACTTGTCTTCTACTATAGTCTCTGGTTCATCAGTAGACTTTGTAGATGGACACTGAAAGCAGCCTGTTGTGTATGTGTGTGTGCATGCACGTGTGTACATATGTTTGTACTTATACACCTACACACATACATACATGTATACATACATATATATATATATAGGCGCAGGAGTGGCTGTATGGTAAGTAGCTTGCTTACCAAACACATGGTTCCAGGTTCAGTCCCACTGAGTGGCACTTTGGGCAAGTCTTTTACTATCCTCGGGTCTACTAAAGCCTTGTGAGTGGATTTGTTAGACAGAAACTGAAAGAAACCCGTCGTATATATGTATATATATGTATATATGTGTATATATGTGTATGTGTGTGTATATGTTTGTGTGTCTGTGTTTGTTCCCTCAACATCGCTTGACAACCGATGGTGGTGTGTTTACATCCCCGTAACTTAGCAGTTCGGTAAAAGAGACCAATAGAATACCCCGCAGAGTGGACAGTGCTTTTTTTATGTGGCACAACCAAAGGTGAGGTCAGTTGTGGCATGGGTTTTACAGTTGGATGCCCTTCCAAATGCCAACCACTTTACAGTGTGGACTGAATGCTTTTTAAGAGGCACCAGCACTGGTAGGGTTACCAAGTATCTTTGCAAGAGAAGGAATCTTTGAGAGAGAGGAAGGAGCATTGGAGGAAGTGATCTTGTGTCAGATGATGAATGGTTAAAGTGTGACAGAGAGAGAAACAGGTGTCTTGCTGTAGAGGAGGCACATGGTTACCCAGCCAAAGACAGTAAGAGAGAGAAGAGAGAGGGGGAGAGAGAGGGAGAGAAAGAGGGAGAAAGAAGGCAAGAGAGAGAGTTATCAAGAATGAGGGCAGAAACAGGTGTGTTCCTGCTGTAGAGGAGATACATGGTTATGCAGCCAGAGGGAAGAGCAAGGAAAAAGAGAGAGAGAGAGTGGGAGGCAGCAAGAGTGCCATAGAGAGAGCAGGAAGGAGATGGCAGTAAGGTGCCGGGGTATACTCATAAGGAATGGGGATCAGAACATAGATGGGATGGTAGAGTAAGCAAGATAGAAGTAAATGGTGGTAGGTGCCAGGACATATCCCCAAAATATAGAGGTCGTAATATACATGGTGAGGTATAGCCAAGAGGTGTGAGTTAGGAGTGAGGGTGGGGAATGCTGTTACCGATGAGGACCTAGGTAAATATAGGGGGTGGGGGAAGCAATGATACAGTGAGCAGAGTAGTGAGGACAAGATTTGGGAGTGGGAGATAATCATAATGTATGAAGAGGAAATGTGAGGAAGGGAAGAGATGCAGTTTGGGAGAGGTGTAGTTTGGTTTGTTAGGGTAGGGTGGGAAAAAATGTTATTGATACATGTCCATGGAACACAACATTTCTAAAACTCAGTTTTGCTGATGTGGGCGGGTCTTCTCTAGAAGCTCATATTGCCAGACATCTCGGTACATTGTCATTTCGTATATATGTACACACACACATACTTATATATACAAAGAGAGAGAGAGAGAGAGAGAGAGAAAGATCAATGAATAGATACATACATACATACATACACACGTACATACATACATACATCATACATACATTACATACATAACATACATACATACATACATACACAACATACATACACACACAACATAATACATACATACATGCATACATACATACACCACATACATACACACATACACACAAACACAATACACACTACATAACTACACAACACATACATACATACCACACATTACATACATAATACATACATACATACATGCATGCATACATACATACATACATACATATGTTTATATTATATGTGTGTATGCATGTAAAAGGAGGGAAGCTGTGTGAAGATTAGAGAATGTAATTATACAGGTTGGGCGTAAGAAGTTTAGTAGAAAGAGTGTCAAACGACCAGTTAATATGTTATATATGAAAGAGTCAATGAAATTTCGTTGCTATGACAACAAATGGTCATATGCCTGTCAATGGGTACTGAGTTTCTATATATTTTCAGTTGTATCTCTGCCTACTCTTTGCTGTGTGTCTCTTTGTATGTGTCTGTGCATATGTGTGTAAATGCATGCATAAATTTGAGTGTATGTGTGTGTGTGCACAAGTGTATGTAAGAAATTTGCTTTACAGCCACATGATTTCTGGATCAATCCTATTATATGGCACTTTGAGTTAGCATCTTCATCTGTAACCTCAGACTTTAGGTGAAGATACTTGCTCAAAATTGACCGATGCCTTGAGACTGTATTTGGTAGATGGAAGCTGAAAGCAGCCTGTGATATACATGGTTCAAATTTACAGAAAACAAAGTTGAAAACAGATATAAGAACACGAAGCAATTGTATTAATTTAATGCTCAGGAAGAATGAAAAAGGTTTTTATGTTTTGAGCCTATGCTCTTTGACAGAAAGGATTAAGAACAAAATACATGGAGAGAGAAAGAAAAATCAGAGAGAGAAAAAGTGCAATGTAACAAGATGTTGGACTGTTAAACTCTGCACATATTTTCTTTTCAGTTTTTCCTCTTAATCCTTTCTGCTGAAGAGCATACGCTCGAAGCATTAGAGACTTTGCCATTCTTTCTGAGTTTTAAACTAATACAATTGCTTGTTGTTCCTACACTTGTCTTTATCTTTTGTTTTCTGTAAATTTGAACTATATATTATATGCTCATGTGGTTACCCCAGTTTGATCCTGCTTGACTGAACTTCCTACTCTCTTGGCCTTTCATCTAAACTACTTCTCGAACTATCAATACCTCTCCACATCCACATAACCTGCACTCCACCTAGATTACCACTAGATCTTTGTACTATTTTGGACTCTACCTCCATGGATCTTACTGGCTATTTTCGTTGCTTTCATATATATACATACATATATACACACACACACATATATATATATATATATTATATATATATATATAATATATATATATACATATATATAAATACACATATATATATATATATACATATATATAAATACACATATATATATATATATAATATATATATATATATATATATATATATATATATAAATGAAAGAATGGAGTCGAACGAAGATGTTAACAAAATTCCTTTACTCTCGACACATGTTTCGAAGACAGCATGTTTTCATTCCAAAGGAATAAAGGGTGCATTATGCAATCTTCTCATCAGGAAAGAATGGGAGCCCCTTTCGACAACAAGACAAAAATTTCTTTCCTGATGAGAAGATTGCATAATGCACCCTTTATTCCTTTGGAATGAAAACATGCTGTCTTCGAAATATGTGTCGAGAGTAAAGGAATTTTGTTAACATCTTCGTTCGACTCCCTTCTTTCATTTATTCATATACAACACACAAATTTCTGCACATGAACCCGGAGTTTCTACCCTTGACAGGTTGCTTCAACCGTGTTTCCGACGTGAATTTGCTACCTAGGTTTCGCTTAAACGAATTTTCCATGCTGACGATAAACATAGGATAATTCATTCACCTACATATATATATATATATATATATATATATATATATATATGTAGTAGTAATAATAATAATAATAAAAATAATGCATGGATAGAATTTATAAGTGTTTTAATGCTATATCTTAATGCATCACTACATGCATTAAAATATTTATAAATTCCATCCATGAATTATTATTATTATTATTATTATTATTGTTATTATTATTATTATATTATTATTATTATTATTATTATTATTATTATTATTATTATTATTATCATCATTATATTTATTCAACATTCTATTGGCACAGCTTGGTGCAACCCCAAAAAACTGTTATTGACAGTTGGTGTCATTGGGCTGTAGACAACATAATAAGAGAGGATCTTATATATGCATATTCTAAACGTTTCCATAGACAAACTGAAAGAATATATATAAATATATATATATATATATATATATATATACATATGTGTGTGCTTGTGTGTGTGTGTGTATATACAAGGGAGTGAACAAATGAAGGACAATGGTATTCAACAGATTTTGTAGAAGTTACATGTATTATTATTTAAAACAGTTTGATAAGAGTTACATCTATGTGGCCTGTGAAACTTAAAGTTGCATGGAGCCCAAACAAACTATTTTTAAATGATAATAATAATAATAATAATAATAATAATAATAATAATAATAATAATAATAATCCTTTCTACTATAGGCACAAAAGCCTGAAATTTTGGGGACAGGGCTAGTCAATGACATACACCCCTGTATATAACTGGTACTTATTTCATTAACTCTGAAAGGATGAAAGGCAAAGTTGACCGCAGCAGAATTTGAACTCAAAGCATAAGGATGGACGAAGTGCCACTAAGCACTTTGGTTGGTGCACTAGAGATTCTGCCAGCTTACCACCTTAATAATAATAATAATAATAATCATTTAAAAGAGTACAGTGAACTTACCCCTGAGAGTCTTTCTTTGGGGAAAAGTTGCCAGAAAGTTAGCTTGAGAGACAGAGGAGATTAACATCCTGTAAATGAGAAAATCATTGGGTTTTCCATTCTTCACAGAAAGTTTACTGTACACTTTTTGTAAATTTTACTAAATAATAAAAGTCTTAAAGACACCAGTCTCTTTAGATTAGATTATGTATGGTCATC
>NC_043004.1:98822422-98829922 GCF_006345805.1 Octopus sinensis | reverse complement strand
CCAAGCCTTGAAAATAAATATGTACAGGGGCTGAATCATGTTATGGTGAGAATTATGACAGCCCCTGTGAGAATTTGGCTAGCAAGGCTCATATAAGTAGCAGCATGTTCCAATGAGAGAGAGAGAGAGATTTGAAATCGCCTTAAGTTGAAAGGTGTCATTTGTGAGTTCATTGAGTCACAGGAAATTGTTGAGAAGTTCTTATAAGTTCATTGAGAGTTATTTTAGACTGGTTACAGTTGATGGCAGAGTATTAGGAAATATATCAAGTGGGGATAGTTGGTTTCTACACCTATTTCTTTATTACCCACAAGAGGCTAAACACAGAGGAGACAAACAAGGACAGACATAGGTACTAAGTCGATTACATCGACCCCAGTGCGTAACTGGTACTTTATCAACCCCGAAAAGAAAGAAAAGCAAAGTCGACCTTGGCGGAATTTGAACTCACAACATAACGCAGACGAAATACCACTAAGCATTTCGCCCGGCGTGCTAACGTTTCTGCCAGCTCGCCACCTTGGTTTCTACACCGTTTCGTGGTACTATATATCGCTGTATTAGCACACGACACTAAGGTGGCATATACAGAAACCATGTTATAAAAATTCCTTTAACTAAAAAACCCTGCAAGGCTGTGTTCAGCATGGCTACAGTCAAATGACTGAAACAAATTAAAAATAACAGAATAAAAGAATATATATATATATATACGAATCTCACGATGTGTGTGTTTATGAGTGAAACACCTAAGCTGCATGCAGCTCCGGCAGAAGATAATGGCAAACTTCTGCTGAATCTTTTGCCACAACTTTCTCTCACTCTCTCCTCCTGTGTCTTGCAGCTCACCTGCGATGGACCAGCGTCCCATCCAGGTGGGGAACCTATATGCCAAGGAAACTGGGAAACCGGCCCTAAGCTCTACAAGAGGCAAAAAGGATTAAGAAGAAGGTATATATATATATATATATATATATATATAATCAGATCGCCATGTTGAATCACTAGCTTCTGCACGCATTTTTTTTTCTCCCCTTGTTTCTGTTGAAGAGCGTAGGCTCGAAACGTAAAAGACTTGTTTTATTTCTATTCCTGAGCACCATACTAATACAATTGTTTGTTTGTACTCCACCTGCCTTCATCTTTTGTTTATTTTCATAAAGCTTCCCGTTATATATATATATATATATATATATGCACACGCACATGCACACATGCACACGTGCATGCACGCACACACACACACATATACACACAAGGGTGGGCTAAAAGGTTGATAGGTTGACTATGAAGAAGTGATGCTAGAGCTGTGAAATCTTGCATGCATAAATTGCAGCCGTTATTAAAAACTGCATTGTTTTTTTGTTTTTTTTTCAGATAAACTAACATCTGGCTGTTTAGAGAAGACTTCAAAAGTAACTAGTAGCAACTTCTCTTGAAAATTGACAGAATTTGGCATTACGATGTCATCAAGTACCTGCAGAAAAAGAGTTCAGCCTCTAAGGATATTCATGTTGACATGGTTGCACATTAGGGGATGATACTCCAGCTTTATCAACAGTGCAAAAGTGGATTGTTCAATTTAGGAGGGGATGGTAGGGCCTTGAATACACTCTAAGGTCTGGACATCCCTCAACTACCACCACTGAGGATATTGATGGTTCACCACATGGTGGTGGATGGTAGGTGATTGACTATAGATCAAATAGCCAATGCTAATAGTATATCTTATGAGAGAGTTGAAAATATTCTGCACCGTGAACTTGGCATGATGAAGGTTTCTACTCTGTGGGTTCCACATCCGCTGACACTAGATCAAATGACATCACAAGAAAATATGATATTGTTTGAGTGTGATTGTAACCAGAGTCGCCTTACAGGCACTTATGCCCATGCTAGTAGGGTGCCAAGAGCACCATCCGAGCATGATCGTTGCCAGAGCAGCCAACTGGCTTCCATTCCAGTGGCACGTAAAAGGGCACCATTCGAGCGTGTGTAAAAAGATTCGAGTAAGGCCGTTGCCAGTACTGCCTGACTGGCCCCTGTTCCACTGGCACGTAAAAGGCACCCACTACACTCTCAGAATGGTTGGCGTTAGGAAGGGCATCCATCTGTAGAAACTCTGACAAATCAAGATTGGAGCCTGGTGCAGCCATCTGGTTCGCCAGCCCTCAGTCAACATCGTCCAACCCATGCTAGCATGGAAAGCGTACGTTAAACGATGATGACTGATGATGATGATGATGATGTTTGAGGCAGACCTAGCTGATTTCTTTGAACGTTTCCCAGCCCAGGATGACTGTTGGCCTCATCGCTTTGAGCCAGAGACAATGAGACAATCCATGCAGTACATACATCCCATATCACCTGCACCAAAGAAGGCCAACATCATTTGATTGGCAGGGGTGGCGATGGCCTCAGTCATTTGGAATGCAACAGGCTTTTTCTTTTTATTGATTATCTTGGAAAGGGTCATACCCTCAATGGCAAGTACTAAGCTACCATGTTGAGGCAGTTGTGAAAAGAATGACAGTGAAATACAGAAGCTAGAATAGAAGAAAGGTAGAAACTTGGATTAGTGGAATGTGGATCTGGAGTCAATAAGACACAGAAGTATGGCCAAAATGTAGAATTTGGGGTGAATGGATTATAAAACTGAGGACATTGAAATATAAAATCTAAGATTAATGTAATACAGAACTTTGGTTAACAAAATATATGCAACCTGGCATTGATAGATTACAAACTATCAATTTGTAATCTAATCAATTGTAATCGAATCAATTTGTAATCTATATTTTATTGCTCTCTCAATAAAATATAGAGAGGGCAATAAAATATAGAAATTAGAGTCAGCAAAATATCTATATGTGCAGCACCCAGGGCAAATAGAATATAAATCCAGCTCTCAGTGGATTAGAAAACTGGAGTGCATGAAATATAGAAGTTCAAGGAAGGGCAAAACTAAATTGTCCATACCCACTTCTCTATAAAAAATATTGGCCTGGTATTTGCCACAAAAAAATCACTACTTATGAATGTTATCAATATGCATGGTGAATCAGAGAGGGTTTTACATAATATGTTGCTGTTGCTTTGCACCATTTCAACCCTGAGTGAACAGTCCTATATCTTAACCATTCCGGCCATGAACAGCACATTTTCTTTTTTGGATAATGTGTCTTTTTTTCTAAGATGGCAAAATTTGATTTGAGAGTGGTTTGGCTCTTAATTCTGGCTGGTTGAATGACCATAGAGATGCTCTCTCACTGGTTCACATTATATATTGTAAAACTATAAGGGATTGATTTTTCAATCTTTCTGTTTATTTTGTGGTATAATCCATACAAATATTTTATATTATTATTATTATTATTATTATTATTATTGTTGTTGTTGTTGTGTTGTTATTATTAATGTTGTTATTATTGTATTGATATCCCATTTGTGAATAAGTAAATTATCAAAATGTCATTTGATCTTTCATGGGTGTCCTATCTAGCCTTATGTTGTTTGTTACAGACTATGATTCTGTGTATGTTTTATAAACATAATTCGGAATGGTTTCCATAATTACTTTTCAATATACAATTTTGTTAATACCTATGTTATCATAAGCTATGTTTATATGTATTTATGTATATATGCTTGTTAGTGTGCATATGTGTGTTTGCGTGTGCATATGTGTGTGTATACATGCATATATATATGTGTACATACATATAGATTCATATATGGAATTAAATATCAAATATAGATATGTATATGTGCATCCATATGCGTAAACATACATACATATATACAACAATATTTAAAGTATTTGTATCTATATATATATAGATACATATATGTATATATCTATATATATGTATATATATATATATCTATATGTTTGTGTGTGTGTATGCATATATATATGTATATGTGTGTGTGTATATATATATATGTATATATATATAAAACTATATGTTTGTGTGTGTGTATGCATATATAGATGTGTATATATATATATATATATATATATATATATATATATACACACATATATAAATACTTACACATGCACACACATGTATTGATCATATTATCATATTGATACAGGATGCCACATGAGCTCATATGGATCTTTTCACACCACCCTGGATCTAGCCAACTTATATCTTTATGAGCCACCATCTTTCCACCACCGTCCCATTTCCTTCCTCTTTCACACCTACATGCCGGGGAATTACTATTCTTATTTCGGTAATTTATTGTAAATATAGATTAATTCTGAAAATTATTGGACATTTGATCCACTATACTCAAGTAAAATGATCCTTCCTACAATATGTTGATCGTAACACGAAACTCAAATATCTATTTGTGCTTTTTGTTTTATATGTTGACCGTATGGCTTTAACTGATGATTCTCATAGAATGTTAACTAAGAAGATACATGCACAAATACAGTTATGCACACATGTATATATGCATGCATATAAATATATAAATATTTTATGTAGTTGAGTAGCATATCCATATTTATTGCAAATAACTGGTGAGAAATTTGATATTGGTTTCATGTCTACTATTGTACTTAGCAATATAAGTCATTGATCTGAGCTGGTACCTGGAAGCACACACTTTACTAATGAAAGTAAATATACAGTGTTGGTCAGTTTCGTGAGGAAAAAACTGAAATGGAAAAAATCCTTTCCCAGAGGGAAAGAAGAGTTACCTTCCATATGTGGCCAAAATGGGTCATTCTGTGTACATTTTTTCTGTCATGAGGGCATAGGTAAAAAATTCCATTTTTTGAAGTCAAGAAAGTACGTGGAACATGCACATTTTCAAGACAAGAGAAGGGGAAAAACAAAAATATACAGAATGATCCATTTTAACCACACCCGGAATTCTCCAAGAGAAAGTACCTATTCTTTCCCTCTTAGAAAGAGATTTTCTTGTTGCTTAGTCTATTTTTTTCACCATCAAACTAAGATTGTATAGATAGTTCCATTAGTAAAAAGGCCATTTGCTTCAGGCCAGAGGTCTGATGACTTGGTTATATTATACTTACATAAAACCAATGATGATTTTTTTGACCACATATATGCCATAACAAAAGATATAATAGTTGACTACATAATATATGACTGCTCAAATTCTTTTAGTGTTTTTTTTTTTACTCATAGACAAGTGACCAATGCATGCATGCATACATACATGCATGCATGCGCATATATGAGAAGGGTAAAAATCCCCTTCAGTCATTAATGACCATGGGATTGCACCTAGAAAGTTCCCCTCCATGGTACAAGTCTGGCTGGGTAAGGTGGTTTATGGAAGACCAGCAGTCACACACGCATACCAGTCTCCCCTCATCACACCACTGATGTTATCTGAGAGAAAGGCAAAGGATGATACAATTTGGTACCAGTGATGCCACATCACATTTCTAAAACTGAGTGAACTGGAGCAACATGAAAGTAAGGGTCTTGCTCAAAAACGCAATACAGCTTGGTCCAGAAATCGAACTCATTACCTCATGATTGTGAGCCCAATGCTCTAACCACTGAGCTAGGTGCCTACATACATGATGATGGCTGCCCCCTCGGTATTGAGTATGGCCATTGCACAAAGCTTAACTGTTATTGATGCTGTAATCAAATGTGACTTTTTAGCCCAGCTAAACATCTACAATGTCTTGTACAGAATTGGCAGCTAAAACCTTTACCGGTAATAGCCGGCTGTAGTTGTAACTGGGCTTCATGTACCTTTGCATGTCGTTTAAGTCCTCCTGCTGAATTACACTCTCTTCCACATGCCCGACAGATATGATTAGTATGGTGTGTAACACCACCACCAGTGGCCAGGTTGTTACTCATCTGTCTCACTTTATGACTACGAAGATGACTCATGAGTCCAGCTTTACTGAGGCAGGGTCTTGCACAGACTCTGAATACATACATACATACATACAACAACTGGGGACTTCTACAGAAACAGTGATGTTAACAGACTCTACCTAAGAAAAAATGAAGGTGGTAGAAGCCTGAGATCAGTGCAGATGGCCTTTGAATGCTGTATGGCAACACTCAGGCAGCACCTGCTAACCAACAGCAGCAAAAATAAATAGATTAGTGCAGTCGTGAAAAGTGAAGTGAGCGACATCGTATGTGTTGGAAGTGAACTCCTCAAGAAACACTCATTTCCTGATGATTTCCTATACATTCCAAAACAGCTGGGCTCTCTTACCTCAGAGTAGACCTGGATGGAAAGCACTTGATATGCAAAAAAAAAAAAAGACCGTGCATGAGTATGCTGCCTAGAAACTTGAAGAAGGCAGTAGAATTGACATGAAGCACAGCCTGTCTTGGACACAAGAGCACTACATCACATCACATTTTTTAAGGCTATGCATTTGCAATCCAGGAACAGGAGATTGCCACAAAGTACCTGGTGAACAAGAGAGACTGTGATGCTCTTGTAACCTCAAAGTGAAACCACATGTGTGGGCTATGTCATGTTTCTGTGGAAGACGCTACGTATGTGATAAGACCTAAAATGTCATCATGGTACTACTTCCCTATGTGGCATGATGTTGTTGCTAAAACAATTTACAATGCCACCTGCAAAAAAGACTATCCTGAAATAAACTTAGAAAATCCCTCTCTTATGAAATACATTCATAAACACAGAGAGAGAGAGACTAAGTGCTTGATAAGAAGTAGTTTTGTTCAGTAGGGATCAGATGATTAACCAATGTAATATATGTGTGTGTGGATAGTACAATATGCATAGCACTTACGTGTTTCACTCTAAAAGGCTCTGACCATGCTGGAGCTCCCAGACTTCAGTTTCAGTAACATGTACCTTTAACTGTCTGTCTATCTACCTGTCTATCTGTACACACACACACACACTCACACACACACAAGCACACACACACACACACACACACACATTTTTATCATATATATGTGTGTATGTAGCGGGTGTCACATAAAAAGCACTGGTGTGGGTGCTGTTACCACGGAAAAGAACTGGTGCTGGTGTCACTTAAAAGGTGCTGGTGATGGTACCACATACGTTGCAACCAGTACACTCCATGGAGTGGTTGGCACTAGGAAGAGCATCCAGCTGTAGAAACCAAGCCAAAACGGAACATTGCAGCCTCTCAACCTGCCAGTTCCTGTAATACCATCCAACTAATGCCAGTATGGAAATCAGATGTTAAATGCTAATGATGAGGATATGTATGTTTGTGTGTGTATGTGTGTGTTCGTATGTTTGTATGCATGCATACATGTGTGTGTGAGTATGTGCATCTGTATGTATGTGGGCACAATATATATATATATATATATATATATAAAGGGTAAAGACCCCCTTCGGTCATGAATGACCATGGGATTGCACCTAGAAAGTTACCCTCCTAGACACAAGTCCGGGCAAGGTTGTTTATGGAAGACCAGCAGTCGCCCATGCATACCAGCCTCCCCTCTCCACGCCACCAGT
>NC_043004.1:98799922-98819922 GCF_006345805.1 Octopus sinensis | reverse complement strand
CCTTGGGCAAGTACCTTGTGAGTGGATTTGGTAGACGGAAACTGAAAGAAGCCCGTCATATATATGTATATGTATATATACATGTATATATATATATATATATATGTGTGTGTGTGTGTGTGTGTGTGTGCTTGTGTGTCTGTGTTTGTCCCTCCCAACATCGCTTGACGACCGATGCTGGTGTGTTTACATCCCTGTAACTTAGAGGTTCGGCAAAAGACACTGATAGAATAAGTACAAGGTTTGCAAAGAATAAGTCCTGGGGTCGATTTGCTCGACTAAAGGCAGTGCTATAGAATTGCCGCAGCCAAATGACTGAAGCAAGTAAAAGAGATATATGTATATATATAACAGAATATGAGGGGTTTTGTTTAAGTGCTACATTTGGTCGTCTGTTAGGTTCCAAGTTCACAGCTGAGGCTGGATCTAGGTATCTGTATTTGGGATCCATTATAGCAGGTATATACTCTTACTCTTTTCTCTCTTTTACTTGTTTCTGTCATTTGATTGCGACCATGCTGGAGCACCGACTTTAGTCGAGCAAATTGACCCCGGGACTTATTCTTTTGTAAGTCCAGTACTTATTCTATCGGTCTCTTTTGCCGAACCGCTAAGTGACGGGGACGTAAACACACCACCATCGGTTGTCAAGCAATGCTAGTGGGACAAACACAGACACAAACATATACACACACATACATATATATATATACGACAGGCTTCTTTCAGTTTCCATCTACCAAATCCACTCACAAGGCATTGGTCGGCCCGAGGCTATAGCAGAAAACACTTGCCCAAGATGCCACGCTGTGGGACTGAACCCGGAGCCATGTGGTTGGTAAGCAAGCTACTTACCACGCAGCCACTCCTGCACCTATATATTAATTATATTAGAGGAAAACGCAAAACCAAGGTAGAACGAGTATCTCAAGTGTTTTAGATCATGGCTCATCATTTAGATCATGCAAGACTGTGGGTTCAGTTCCCAGACCAGGCATTGTGTCGTGTTCATGAGCAAAGGATTTCATTTCATGTTGCTCTGTGATCATTTTGATACCTGATATGTGGCACCTGTTGCACCTGTACAGGTAATGTCAATCTGATGGAGGGAGTGAGCTTATGTCTACACAAACATTTGATCACTATAAACAAATCATTTGTGTGGTTGTTCGCTATGAAATTGTCGAATTCTCAAATGTTGTCTAATGACAGGAGAGTCTATCATACATATATTAATATATATAATATATACATATAAAATACATGTGTGTGTACATATATATATATATATATATTCATATATGTATATATCTATCTATCTATCTATCTATCTATCTATCTATCTATCTATTTATCTATCTATCTATCTATCTATATATATATATAAATATATATGTGAGTGTGTATATATATATATATATATATATATATATATCAATAAGGATAAGATCATTAATTTAAATATCGATCTTATCAAGTAGCCAGCATGGGAATAAAGACCTTTTAAGGTAATAATTATTATTAAAATTGGCTGCTATTTCCAGCGTGGCGGTATCTCTTAGATACCCTAAATTATAATTTTAATATTAATTATTACCTTTGAAAGTATTTATTCCCATGCTGGCCACTTGATAAGATCGATATTTAAATTAATGATCTTATCCTTATATATATATACATATATATATATATATATACATGTGTGTATTTAAAGGGTTAAAAAAACCACTAGGTGGTCAGCCGTATGCTAGAAGTAGATCACCTACGATCAAACTACAAAGAAAAGAATGTTCTCTAGAGGAAAATTCAGCGGACACCAGAACAATTAGGCGGGCAAGACAGATAAAAATTATATAAAAAACCAGAATTACTCACAGACCGGCGGTTTCGCCTATTAACGAATGAATCACTTACGTAATCCCTCGTCCGTAGGTTCATCAGTGCGATCGTTCCACAGGTAATATAATTTGTAAAACTGACCACCAGTTTTCCGTATAAAAACAGACACATGCTTAGTTTCACCGATTACATTGGGGTTAATTTCAAATGTCTGAGTTCTGGCTCGCTAAAGATCCGGAAACAAAATCTGCAGTAAATAATTTACTGCAGTTAATATATATATATATATACACACACATATACCACACACACATGACAAGCTTCTTTCAATTTCTATCTCCCATAATGCATTTGGCAACTCAATTTGTCATACATAGAATTGAACTTGTAGCCATGTGTTTGGGATGCAAACCTCTTAACTACAAACAACCAAGCTTGAGCTTACACACACATACACACGCACACACCATATAAGTTTTTGATGTTCTTAAGCTTGTGTTTAGTTAACACTAGTGCAGAACATGTAATTTTTAAGACAAACCTGATAACACACATTTCATATTAAATTTCCTGTAATATGAAGTAGCCAGCGCCGCTCTGACTGGCCTCCATGCCGGTGGTATGTAAAAACGTAAAAAGCACGATCTGATCATGGCTGTTGCCAGCTTCGTCTGGTCTCCGTGCCGGTGACACGTAAAAAGCACCATCCGATCGTGGCCGTTGCCAGCCTTGTCTGGTCTCCGTGCCGGTGACACGTAAAAAGCACCATCCGATCATGGCCGTTTGCCAGCCTCGTCTGGCACGTAAAAAGCACCCACTACACTCACGGAGTGGTTGGTGTTAGGAAGGGCATCCAGCTGTAGAAACACTGCCAGATCAGACTGGGCCTGGTGCAGCCTTGTGGCTTCCCAGACCCCAGTTGAACTGTCCAACCCATGCTAGCATGGAAAGCGGACGTTAAACGATGATGATGATGATGATGAAGTAATGCTGAAATAAACAAAGAATTGTATAAATAATGAATATATGCAAGTATTTAATTTGTTGTGTGTGCTATTTTTGAAATTTTTTGTTTTTGTTATTTCTTGTTTCATCTCTCTTACTGTATTTATCTGAATCCCTGATAAAATGAGGTAGTGCAATGACATGTTAAAGCAACGGATTCCTATAAGAATATTATTCATTTCAAATCTGACAACTTAGATAGATATTATAATTGGAAAGTCAAAATGATAAATTCTTCATTACATGCTAAGTTTCTTTACTAATTGACTCCTTTGGATGAAAATTTCATGAAGATTTTGAAAATAATAGAGAATGATATCACCACCATTAGCAACAACTACAACAACAACAACAACTGCAACAATGACAATCACAACAACAACAAAATGAGAAAATTATAAAAATAGCTTTAACAAAAGTGGAAAATCATATTATCTCATATTCGTTAGTTAGTCATGCAACACCGAAGTAATCTTTCAGGTAGATTATAACAACTAGGTTTCAATTCTTGAATGTAAACTTGTCATCTCGCTGATACAGCAAATATCCTTCATACCAATCCCATGAGGGAATATCTACATGGTTGTGATAATTCCTAGAAATAGCAGTCAAATTTTTCTCAAATTTCTCCTTATTTCATTTAAAAAGATTCTGCTATTTTGATGATGTACTGGATGTGGCTGTGCGGTTAAGAGGTGTTTTGCATTGAACCTATATAGTTTCAGGACTAGAGCCACTGTATGGTATCCTGAGCAAATGCCTTCTAGTCTTCTGCTTTAGGCCCTGGTTGACCAAAGTCTTGTGAATGAATTTGGTAGACAAGAACTGAAAGATATATATGAATGTAAGATTCAGACATCAATGTGTAGGAAGAAAGTTAGCTTCAAGCAATCTTTTGTAAATATAGAAAAAACAACTTTCAGGAAGAAAAGTGGTTCATTATGACAGAAGGTTGTGGATGGTCGTGTTATCAAAGAACAATGAGCAGAAAGAAAAGATATCTTTGGCTGGATGGTATATACCTCACTTGGATTTTAACACTTCTGAGGTTCCATCGGTGGCATATGTAAAAGATTTGAGCAAGATTGTTGCCAGTGCCGCCTGGAAAGTGGACGTTAAATGATGATGATGATGATGATATGGTGGTTGTCTACACCTTATGCAGAGTCTGACCACCTCCTGTACCTAAACCTTAGATCCATCATGGCATCTGATGTGGCTTTTTAAACCAGACTATATTTTGAAAAGACACCCACATAGATTGCATATCCGATTTGTATCACCAAGAACTGCAGTTAAGTTCTGATCTTTGTGGATCTTAAAATGTCTTTTGAAGGCCTCCGTTACATTTGCAGACCTTATGGCATACATTGAAAGGTGTGCACAGATATATAGCAGAGTAGTTGGTGGAGGTCCATTTTTTTTTCTTACCATTTTCTTTTACTCTTAATCCTTTCTGTCGAAGACTTCTCCATTCTTCCTGAGCATTAAACTAATACACCTGCTTGTTGTTAATTCACCTGTTTTCATCTTTTGTTTTTCTGTAAATTTGAACTGTGTATATGCATAGGCATGGCTATGTGGTAAGAAGTTGGCCTCTTAACCACATGGTTCCTTGTTCAGTCTTACTGTGTGGCACCTCGGGCAAACCAAACCCTTGTGAGTAGATTTTGCAGACGGAAACTTGAAGAAGCCAATTATATATGTGTATCATCATCAACATCACCATCATCGTTTAATATCTGCTTGCCATGCTGGCATGAGGTGGACGGTTTGACTGGGGTCAGGCAAGCCAGTGGGCTGCACCAGGCTCCAATCTGATGTGGAAATGTTTCTGCAGCTGGATGCCCTTCCTAATGCCACCCACTCTGAGAGTGTAGTGGGTGCTTTTTACAAGTCACCAGCATGGGAGCCAGTCAAGGAGTACTGACATCAACCACGTTCAGATGCTGCTTTTTATATGCCACTGGCACGGGAGCTAATCAGGGGGCACTGGATTAGACCATGTTTGGATGGTGCATTTTATGTGCCACTGGCATGGAAGCCGGTCAAGCAGCACTAGCCACAACTATGATTTCAACTTTACTTGACACATCAGGTCTTCTCAAGCATACCCGATGCTTTGAAGGTACCTTTAAATGGGCCGATCATGCAACATTGGCATTGACCATGGCTGCGATCTCACTTTAGTTGCTGCATCTTCTCAATCACAGCATATCTCCAAAGTTCTCAGTCTTTTGTCATTGCCTCTGTGAAGCCCAACATTCAAAGGTCGTGCTTCACCATCTCATCCCATGTCTTCCTGGGTCTACCTCTTCCACAAGTTCCTTCCACTGTTAGGGTGTGACACTTCCTCACACAGCTGTCCTCAGCCATACGTAACACATGACCACACCAGCACAGTCATCTCTCTTATATAATATATACATGAGAGTGTCTGTGTGTGTCTTTGTGTTTGTCTCCCACCGCAGCTTGGCAATCAGTATCGATGTGGTTACATCCTCGTAACTTAGCAGTTCAGCAAAAGAAACCAATAGAATAAGTACCAGGCTTGAAGAAAGTACTGGGGTTAATTCATTCAACTGAAGTTCGTTCAGGGGTTGCTCCAGCATGTCCTCAATTAAATGACTGAAACATGTAAAAGATGAAAAAACAAAAGATATTTATATATCTTATAATTATGGAGCATATACTGAGGTTAATTATATTTGCTATATGAGGACTCATTATAAATTGTTATTGTTTCTGTTGGTGATGTTGCTTTTAATAGTTTAAGTAGCTACGGCTGAACCATATGTGCTATATGTTGCTAAACTACAAATAAGTAATTTAGACAAATTCCAGAAATAAAATGTATACCCTATTATATATTGGAGCTGTCTGGTGTTTTGAAGTTCTGCCTGTTATTGCTTATGGTGTATCATATCTTCCTAGACATCAAAAGCTTTGTCTATAACAGTTATTAATATTTGACCAGACATACCAAGGGACATTTTATCCACTTACTTGTTCATCTTACTCTGAATGAAATGCTTATAATTGCATGAACAGTGAAGGAGGAAATACAGCATGGATCAAAATAATTCAGACATCACCTTGGTAGCATCAATGCTACTTGGCATTCCTGGAAGGAATGATACAATTGGAAAGTACTGAAATTGTGGTTTCAGTCAAATTTTGATGAAGTGTGTTTCACAATGCAAGATGTTCATAAAACATTGATCTACAAGAATTCCAGAAAGAGGATGGTAATTCCTGGTAAAGATGAGATTACAGCCTGGAAAGATAGCAAAAAGAGCAAGAAAGCTTTACATAGGAGAAATGCCTTCAGGATGTTTCTCAAGGAAGTAGCCATACATCTTCCACTAAGTTGACATTTGATAATGCTTTATACAATGTATCTTGTGATGGAAATTCTAGGAGTTCAAAAGAGATGAAGGCCCATCACAGAAAAGATAGTGGGAGGTGTGGTGCTAGCCACCAGTGGGAATTTATTATGGACAGTAAGATGAATAACAAGAATCAAAACATGGAAAAATATCTACAGTGTTCAGCAGTCAATTTGATATCTATAAATTGGGTTTTGTTACAATCATAGCAAAACAAAAACACAGCTCAAGTCAAACTGATACCCAGGTTTGAGTATCTTGAAATACGGATGTCTGTGTGAATCTACAGAATGACTTGAAAGGATCGTCATCAGGGATAATCAGTATATTTGCTTTGATCATTCCTAAAATTCGTTAAGTCAGGATGTTTGAGATTGTAGCCTATCCAAAGGAAAAACAAAGCAAGCTAGTAGTATTAATTGAAGAAAGGCTAGCAGTAACAAAAGAAAAAATTAGTAGAGAAAATTGAGCAATGAACTTGTAAAACTTCAACACAATCTAAGGAAATTATCTAATCTTTACTTGGTGATATACAAAGGAAGATTCTAGAACTATCTAAAGTAGAAAATCATAGAGAAAAGCAAGAAGGTAGAAGAAATCTCATGAGCCTTTTTATGTATAACCCTTTTAGGCTAACGAGAAACTTGTTTGAGCAAAACAGGTCAGCAGTTTGAAAATTTCCAAAAGGAACTTGAGAGCCATCTTTAAAGTGTCTGCTTGGACCGCTTCAAGACATGCTCCTGCACCTGATCTTTGATGAGTTGAAGTCTAATTCAACTGTTTGTATTTCAGTCATTTGTGACAAAATAAAATACAAAATGTGCCAGACATGTCATAGTCAGAGTGTTGAGGAGCTGATTGCAAGTGTAGAGGGAAGGAAAAGTAACATAGGATTGGTGTTTGCCAGAGGGTTTTCAGGTTCAAAAGGAGAAGGGGAATCATCAAGTGATCAGTTTCAGCTGATATTCTTCTTTAATGTAAAGACTAACATGTTTAATGAAGAGCTGGCAAGAAGGATGGCAGGTTTCCAAGTAATGAATGAACTCATAGGCATTTTGGTGCAAAAGACAGTGATCTTGGGACCCCCAAATACTTTGAACATTCTTAGATGATCTGAAGCTCCATTCAGACAGTCAAAAGGAAGAAAAAGATTTTCAGGTTGTCTAGGTTTTTGGATTGACTTGAGAAATGCATATGGATCAGTTTCGAATGTGCTGATACACAGAGCATTAGTGATATGCTACCTTAGATTAGAAATCAAACAGTTTACCAGTAAGGAATTCACAACCAGCTGGAAAGCACTAGATATTGTTATGGTGAGGTGCCAATTCTTTCCTTCAAATTAATGATGGATCTAGAGTTGACAGTGAAAGGTTTAAAAAGCTGCTGAAAGGAAGGGGAGGACACTTAGTAATACTACCACTATGTGCTTTTATGGATGGCATTACCACCAGTAGAAACACAAAACCAAAAAATTCTTTATAATTTAAAGCAAATACTCTTCAGGCAAATCTGGAATGAACCACTCTGTCAATGTCAACTGCACTCCAAAGTTTTAAAATGTCAGTCTATATATAGGTGCAGGAGTGGCTGTGTGGTAAGTAGCTTACTTACCAACCACATGGTTCTGGGATCAGTCCCACTGAGGGGCACCTTGGGCAAGTGTCTTCTACTATAGCCTCAGGCCGACCAAAGCCTTGTGAGTGGATTTGAAAGAAGTCTGTCGTATATATGTATATATATGTGTGTATGTGTTTGTGTGTATGTGTTTGTCTCCCCAACATCGCTTGACAACCGATGCTGGTGTGTTTATGTCCCCGTAACTTAGCAGTTCGGCAAAAGAGACCGATAGAATAAGTACTAGGCTTACAAAGAATAAGTCCTGGGGTCGATTTGCCCGACTAAAGGCGGTGCTCCAGCATGGCCACAGTCAAATGACTGAAGAAAGTAAAAAAGTAAAAGAGTATATGAGATGAAGTCAGATCTAGAAATTCTATTTTAAAACTGGAAGTGGGGATGATTCCAGTTATAACTGGGATCAAGCAATTAGAGATTAGTCAATTAAGAGCCTTGATCATATTTATGCTGTACTACTAAATGATACCAAGAGGAAAATTTGAAACAAGCACTAAAAGTAGCAACCTCACATCTTAAACTTCTCTATGTGAAGCTATCCATTGATTGGGAAGTTAAGATGGTGTTCCTGATATGGTCTATTGCTGGACTCTTATGGTCGCTCTAAGTGTATCAAATGCCATCAGAAAGAACCGGAAGGAGGAAAACGTTTGTTCTTATGAGAATGGTCTGATTTCTTGATAGGATTGTTGGATTGTACAATTCAGTCACAAAACTTCATCAATTTAACATCACTGGTAGAGCAAATTCAAGCAACGAAAGAACAGATCCATAGGATGTTATGGAATTCGATGAATCTCACTTTTTATGAACCTAGCAGAAAATATTGATAGAAAGAAAATGGAACCTACATACACACAAGACAATAATGTTGAGTTATTGATGATTGTGCACAAGTCTCTAGGATATGTAAAACTTGATGGATGCATTTGATGGTAAAAAGAAACGATTCCAACATGAAATGTAACATTCAAATAACTGAAATTGATTACCATGTAAATCGTGACAGGTGCCAAGAAGAACAACTTAAGCCCATTTATACAAAAAGCTGGGAAAGGGTAAAGACAATACATTTCCCTATCCTGATCACAATGATTAGTGTTGATGTATATTGCTGAATGACTCATGAGTAAGTCCATCATGCTATTCAGAAGGTTGAAAGAGTATCTATAAAACTACAAGCAAGTTTTTATCCAAGTGAAACACAAAATACACCAAACAATTTTAAACACTTGCAGCGTGGAAGGTGTATATAAGCCATTTAAGAACCACACAAAACCATTAGATTCACTTCAACATTTAAATTTTACTTTTCAAAATATTTTCATTGCTTTCAGACCGCAACCTGTTCACTAGCACAAAGTTTTGTCACTGAACAGGTCGCGGTCTCAAAGCGACGAAAATATTTTGACAAATTAAATTTAAATGTTGAAGTGAATCTAACGGTTTTGTGTGTTTCTTAAATGGCGTATAAACACCTTCCATGCTGCAATTGTTTTCATTCCAGCACACGATCTCAGATCAGGTCACTCGCTATGCAAGTACATCTCCGTAAAAAACAATTTTAGTTTAGTGTAAAATTCTATTGTTTGATAATGGATCTTATAATGAAGGCAATTAAAAAACTGTATGAATTTATGAGGCACGTCAAAGAAATCATGAGCATCACTTGGAAAGGTTTGAACAAGAACACCCTCATAAAAGAATAAACCAGGCACTTCAGCATCGAAGAGGCATTGCTGAAATGAAATCTCCACAGGTTTCATTATGTTTAAAGAACAGAGGAAGTTCAGAATCCAAGATGGATTCTGTACACATAGTTGCAACAATATGAGAAACCAGGGTGTACCCCGAGTGGTATTCAAAGATGTGACTAAATGTGACATGAAGAGATTGTCATCCTTATGATAGCTTGACCATTGAAGTGCAAGATAGAAAGCCATGGTGGATTTGATTCACTTCTGATATTCTAACTCCTGGCACTTTATATGGGCAATCATCAGTCAATAATAACAGGCTGCCTATGGTAGTAATGATGATGGGATATACATATATACATGTATGGATATGTATATATATACATATATATATATATATCCATACATGTATATATGTATATCTATATATATCTATATATATATATATATATATATATATGTATGTATGTATGTATGTATAGGTATGTGTGTGTGTGTGTGTGTGTATATGAATATACATAAAATTTACATTTGCTTATACAGAAATGTAAATAGAGAAATAAAGACAGGAGAAATATTTCTGTTTCAATTGTTCCAAAATAGAGATTTACAATTTCGAATGAAAGCTGTGAAAGCTTTTATATTTATATATTCCTGAAAACATTGAGATCCGTATTAGTTCTAAGTATATTCCTCATGAAGGATGTAACAATGAGCTTTTGATGTGGCCATTTTGAAAATATTCAAATCTTAAGAAGATTTACAACATATTTGTGCGTGAATACATACATACATCCACACCCACATACAGTGCTAGAGAGAGAGAGAGAGAGAGAGAGAGAGAGAGAGAGAGAAATAATTATATATGTATGTGTATATGTATATAGATGAATGAATGTATCCATTCACATTCCTGCACATTTGTATGTAGAAGTGTGTATACAAATATATGTATGTATGCATGTATGTATCTATGCATATGTATATATATATGTTTGCATATATATACATATATATATACATACATATATATATATATATATATATATATACATACATATATATATATATATATATATATATATAATATATATATATATACACATATATATATACATATATATATATATATATATATATATATATAATAAATATTAGGGAATAAATCCAAATTTACAGGGAAAAATCAGATTTAGGATTGAATCCAATTTTATAGTAAAATATTATATAATATTAATTAGAGACAAAACCACTATTATGCAAATCAAACAAAGAAAGACTTAATCCAATACATAAAAAATTTTATATAAATGAAATAAAATTAAGTTATCCACTACAATTGTTTCTTGTCACTTCTAAGGACATTCATCAGGTGGTTTTCAGACCTTCTATTCAATTTTATTCATAATTTAAAATTGAATAGAAGGTCTGAAAACCACCTGATGAATGTCCTTAGAAGTGACAAGAAACAATTGTAGTGGATAACTTAATTTTATTTAATTTATATAAAATTTTTTATGTATTGGATTAAGTCTTTCTTTGTTTGATTTGCATAACAGTGGTTTTGTCTCTAATTAATATTATATATATATATATATATATATATACACATATATATATACAGGATTACATATACATACCATCATCATCGCCATTTTCCTTTTATACAGCCAAATGTTTAAATTCAGTCTATACTCCGAGTCACTACTTTCCAAGGTGCCAGATATTGCTTACACTTTCTACTTTTTGCAAACATTTAATGGCTAAAGTCCATTCCTAATTCCAATCCATTTCTATCTGTCTGTTTGTCTATCTATCTATTATGTATTATATATATATTGATAAAAATGGTAAGACCAAAGAAAGAAAAAGACCTCGATATTATGTAAATAGAGGAATTTATCTATAAATGTAATAATATGTGACAATTATTCGGTAGCCATGACAAAACTCCGAGTTTTGGATGCTGAAAAATGCTATGAAAAATGACCGTTATACAAAGATAAATTACTGTGTGATTGACCGTTATTAAAACAGTATAAATAACATGTGTGTTAAATACACATATGCATATGTAAAGTGCTTCATGAGATTCAAAACAAAAATACAATATAAGGGTAAAAATATAAAGTTATCAACAAACAAAACAGTACATGACCAGAAAAATTATATTAACGAACGAGTTTATTCAAGACAACTGTCCCCAGCTTCAACGATAGCTTTGATTCTGCAACAGAAGTAACTGCATACCGGGATCAAATTATTCTACCAAACATTGCTCTACTGGAACTCACCTAACACCACTTCAATCCAATTTTCCTGATATGATTGAACTACATTCATCTGACACTACTGAATTCAGGATTATCTGATACCATTACCCCCAGGTTTTTCTGGCCCTATTTCAACCAGGCTCACCGACAGACTCACATACTTATCAGATATTATTCTACCCAGACCCATCGTGTTCTTACCATTCCTGTTGTTTCACTCCATAAGATGAACACTAAACCCTTTAGCCAGTCCTTTCTTTCCAGACTTACTGCATTCTGATAATCCTTTCCCTCCCAAGTCGATATTAACCTGTATTGATACAAATATCGACTGCATTGATCTCACTATCTGCAAAAGCTTACAATGGTAATAGGAAAGAAAAAATAATTACCAGTTGCCCCTACTTAATTTAAATTTGAAATTATCTTAAACAATCATCTTTGTGTTAGAAATTTTAAATAATTGTTTCAAATTTTGGCACAAGGCCAGCAACTTCGAGTGAGGTAGACAAGTTGATTACATTGACACCCCAGTGCTCAAATGATACTTATTTTATTGATGAAGGCGGCGAGCTGGCAGAAACGTTAGCACGCCGGGTGAAATGTGTAGCCGTAATTCATCTGTCGTTACGTTGTGAGTTCAAATTCCGCCGAGGTCAACTTTGCCTTTCATCCTTTCGGGGTCGATAAATTAAGTACCAGTTACGCACTGGGGTTGATGTAATCGACTTAATACCTATGTCTGTCTTTGTCCCTTCTATGTTTAGCCCCTTGTGGGTAATAAAGAAATAGGTACTTATTTAATTGAACCTGGAAGAATAAAAAGCAAAGCTGGTCTTGGTAGAATTTGAACTCAGAAACTAATGATGGATGAAATAGTACTAAGCATTTTGCCTGGCATGCAAACAATTCTACTAGCTTCCCACTTCAGAAAATAAAAACAATAGCATAGGCACAAGGTCTCAACTTTGGGGAAAGTAGCAGTTGATCAAATTTTGCCTTCTATCTGACTGGTAATTTTGTTCTTCAACATCTAGAAGCATGAAAGAAAGTTGACTTAGGTGAGATTCAAACTCAGAATATAAAGAGTTGTAACAAAATACATGGCATTTTATTCGACACTTAACTGTGTCTACAAATATATCAATAGGCGCAGGAGTGGCTGTGTGGTAAGTAGCTTGCTTACCAACCACATGGTTCCGGGTTCAGTCCCACTGTGTGGCACCTTGGGCAAGTGTCTTCTACTATAACCTCGGGACAACCAATGCCTTGTGAGTGGATTTGGTAGATGGAAACTGAAAGAAGCCTGTCCTATATATGTATATATATATATATGTATGTGTGTGTATGTTTGTGTATCTGTGTTTGTCTCCCTAGCATTGCTTGACAATCGATGCTGGTGTGTTTGCGTCCCCATAACTTAGCGGTTCGGCAAAAGAGACCGATATAATAAGTACTGGGCTTCCAAAGAATAAGTCCTGGGGTCGATTTGTTCGAGTAAAGGCGGTGCTCCAGCATGGCCGCAGTCAAATGACTGAAACAAGTAAAAGAGTAAAGAATAAAAGAGTAATAACAACTAAAGTTTTTAAGGTAAATACAATGCTGCAAATTTTGTAGGGCAGGAATTGTTATTTAAATAAACCCTAGCACTCAAAGCTAGTACAATGTCGAAGTTGAACTCAGCAAAACTTGAACTCAAAATTCGACTATTAGGTAACCATATACCATGATATATTTTATTGGCTAATCTACCAGTTCACAAAGAAAAACATAATAGTTTTAAATTTTGGCACAATGTTTGAGGGAAGGGATTAGCCTATCACATTGGTCCCAGCCGCCGAGCTGGCAGGAACGTTAGCACGCCAGGCGAAATGTGTAACCGTATTTCGTCTGCCATTACGTTCTGAGTTCAAATTCCATCAAGGTCGACTTTGCTTTTCATCCTTTCGGGGTCGATAAATTAAGTACCAGTTACACACTGGGGTCGATGTAATCGACTAATCCGTTTGTCCATGTTTGTCCCCTCTGTGTTTAGCCCCTTGTGGGTAGTAAAGAAATAGCTATCAATTTTATCAATCCTGAAAGATTCCTTTCTGTAAGAGCCACATGACCTGAAATTGCGAGGGAGGGGCTAGTTGATTACATTGACCCCAGTGCATAACTGGTACTTAATTTATCAACCCTGAAAGAATGAAAGGCAGAGTTAACCTTGGTGGCATTTGAATTCAGAATGTAAAAAACCAGAAGAAATGCCATTGAGGAAAGAGTGAGAGAAAGTTGTGGTGAAAGAGTCAGCAGAAATTTGCCATTACCTTCTGCCAGAACCACATGGAGCTTAGGTGTTTCGCTCATAAACACACACTTTGCCCGGTCTGAGATTCGAACCCACGCTCCCTCGACCACAAGTCCACTGCTCTAACCACTAGGCCATGTGCCTCCACCCAATACTTAATAATTACTTTATTTTGTTGATCGTGAAAGGATGAAAAGTTAAGTTAACATTAGTGGAATTTGAACTCAAAATGTCCAAGAGTTGGAATAAATGTTACAAGGCACATTTCCTGATGTTCTAGTGATTCTGGCAACTCAAATAATAATAATAATAATAATAATGATGATGATGATGATGATGATAACAACAACAACAACAACAATAATAATAATAATAATAATAATAATAATCCTTTCTATTATTGTCACAAGGCCCGAAATTTGTGGGAAGGAGACAGTAGTAGTAGTAGTAGTAATAGCAGCAGTAGCAGCAGCAGCAGCAGCAGCAGCAGCAGCAGCCGCAGCAGTAGTAGTAGTAGTAGCAGTAGTAGGAGTAGTGCTTGTAATAATTGGGGCACTGGGAACTCTAAGGAAGGATATAGAGAAATGGTTAAAAGAGATTGGAATAGAATGTTCTGAAGAGCTTCTACGGAAAATTTGCTTCCTAGGAACAGGAAAGATTATCAAGCAGGTCTTGGGCACCTAAAAGACTGTTGAAAGCTAGTGGATACTTAAGGTTACAAGGTGCAGGAGTGGCTGTGTGGTAAGTAGCTTGCTTACGAACCACATGGTTGCGGGTTCAGTCACACAGCGTAGCATCTTGGGCAAGTGTCTTCTGCTATAGCCCCGGGCCAACCAATGCCTTGTGAGTGGATTTGGTAGACGGAAATTGAAAGAAGCCTGTCGTATATATGTATATATATATATGTAGGTGTGTGTGTGTGTTTGTGTGTCTGTGTTTGTCCCCCTAGCATTGCTTGACAACCGACGCTGGTGTGTTTACGTCCCTGTCACTTAGCGGTTCAGCAAAAGAGACCGATAGAATAAGTACTGGGCTTACAAAGAATAAGTCCCGGGGTCGATTTGCTCGACTAAAGGCGGTGCTCCAGCATGGCCGCAGTCAAATGACTGAAAAGAGTAAAAGAGTATCCTGCTAGCCACATAAATTCTACCGAGAATAAGAACGAACCTGAGTCAGACCAATAATAGTAATAATGATAATGATAATTATAATACTTTGTACTACACATGGCCTGTAGTATTTGGGAGATGGGGCTATTTGATTAAATTGACCTCAGTACACAACTGGTAGTTATATTAGTCAAAAGGGGAAAGGCAAAGTCAACCTTGGTGGAGTTTGAACTCAGAATGTACAGACCCAGGAGAAATGCCGCTAACCATTTTGTCCGATGTTGTAACATTTCTACCAGATCACCATATAAATAATAAAATGGAGAATAATAATAATGATAATAATAATGATGATGATAACAACAACAATAATGATGATGATGATGATGATGATGGTGATGATAAAAATAATGATAATGATAACAATGATAATAATAATAATAATAATAATAATATAATAATAATAATAATAATAATAATAATGATAATAATGATAATAATAATGAATACAAAAAAAACTTTTGTAATATTACATATTTTGTTTATTAATTTAACTTTTCATATATAATTTGTTAGCCTCTAAGCAATAATAGTCAAATTCTCTGGTTAATATATGTATATATATATACACACATATATACATACATACATACATATATATATATATATATATATATATATACATATATACATATATATATATATATATATATATATATATTATATATATATATATACATATATATATATGTACATATATATATATATACACACATACACACATATGTGTATGTATATATATGTATCTCTCTCTCTCTTTATCTATCTCTATATATAATGTTTATACGTAGGTATATTGTATATAACTATCAATTTATCTCTGTTTATTTTTCAGTCACACACAGATACACTTGCACACACTATACGCTGTCTTTATATTAAGTATAGTGCGTGTGTGTGCCTGTGTATGTATGTATGTATGTATTTATGCATCTACTTACATACAGCTGCTTATATAAGATCACACACAAATATATATCAATATATATATATATATATATATATATATATATATATAATTTACATACATATACTTGCATATATGTATGGAGGACATATGTATGTATATCCCCACACACATAATTTTGTTTATATGTGATTTATTGTATATAAATTAAATTTTCTCCAAGGCAGTATTGGTTTAACCGATATTGCCTGGAGAAAACATCGCAAGTGTAAATATATGCATATGTCTGTCTGTTTGTCCATCTCTCTATTTACTTACCCATCTCTCTCTCTACCTGTCCATTTATCTGTCTGTTCATTTACCAATATATATATATATATGTATGTATGTATGTATATATATATATATTATATATATATATATATATATATTATATATATATACATATATAGCTTCATTTTTATCTCTTTACTCTCTCTACTTCATATATATATATATATATATATAGATAGACATAATGAGAGAGAGAGACAGAGACAGAGATATTAACAGATAGATAGATAAACAGACAGACAGACAGATGGATAGATTAGACGACAGACAGATAGATAGATAGATAAATAGATAGATAGATAGATAGATAGACAGATAGACAGACAAATTGATAGATAGATAGATAGATAGATAGATAGATAGATAGATAGATAGATAGATAGATAGATAGATAGACAGATAGATAGATAGATAGATAGATAGATAGATAGATAGATAGATAGATAGATAGATAGATAGATAAACACATATACATATATATATTTATATATATTGATATACAAATATAGATATACATACACAAACATACAGAAATATAATGTTTGAAGTGTGTGTATATATGTGTATATTGTAGTGTGTCCATTTATATATGCTATTAGTATCAGAAAGCTATATTTGCATGTTGATCAGTTTTATTGGCATTTGACAAAAAATTGTTGCCATAATCTTCATTGTTTTGTCTTTGACTTTCAAGACAACTGTCTTCTATTCTTCCCATTCTTTGTTGCATATTTGCTGCTGTTATACTAAACAACTTCTTAGTCACTTCTTTCATCTTTGTATGTCTATGCAAATATGAAATGAGTACAATCTAGAATATAGTGTAACATGCTTATGGTCTAACATAGTGTAGTTCACATGTGAATGTAAAGTATTTTCGCGCACTGCCTTTACAGCAAAACATATTTCGTAGTGTTTATGTTTAGCCTCAGATGAAGCCTGACTGAACAAGACACATGACCAACGATGTTCCGAAATATAACCAGGTTATCTTTTCCTCAGTTATTGTACAACTAAGTGTATGTACTTACTCGTACTTGTACTTGTATTTGTGATGGCATTCAGCCAGGGCGGGTTGAGCCGGCTTCTTCTCTGGTCCTGATGGCATCACGAACCATGGCGACCCACGCTCGACGATCCTGTGCGAGGTCACTGGAGATAGTGAGCCATTCGCGGTTCCATCTGCGCAGACCGACCAACTGCGGACCTGAGAGTTCGCAGAGGTCCTCTTTTATCATCGTTGCCCAGGTCTTCAGCTGCCCGCCCATGCGTTTGCGCCAGCTGGGAAGTGGAAGTCGGAGAGAGGACATCGCGAATCAGCTCACTCTCTGGACGCCAGGCCACATGACTGAACCACCTTAAGCGCCGTTGTAGAAGCACCGAAACTTCTTCTATGAATCCTCGTCATCATCATTGTTCGACCGTGGTCGAGACAATGGAATTTACTATGCTACGCCGGACTTCACGGTCCATCATAGCATTACGGAGGTCCTGTTGCTGGATGCCTGTATCCCTGGAGATTACATCATGATAGGAGAGTGTGCACCCTCTGGTATCGCGAGTAGATGGCTTCCAGAGGAGAAGAGTAGAAATTGCCTCGTTTTCAGCTCTACAACAAGGTCTGGCAAACTGGACTCTCCTACCTTTCACAAGAGATGACACAGGTGGTAGTTTCCCATATATTTGTACTTTGGTTGGATGGCACTTCCACGAGAGATTTTGAGCTCTCATAAAGAGGCGAGTGTAGGTTCCATCCAACCGCCTCTCGAAGAGTGTGCGCCCTCTGGTATTGCAAGTAGATAGCTTCCAGAGGAGAAGAGTAGAAATTGCCTCGTTTTCAGCTCTACAACAATGTCCGGCAAACTGGACTCTCCAACCTTTCACAAGAGATGACACGGGTGGTAGTTTCCCATATATTTGCATTTTCGTTAATTGACGTTATGAATCCTACAACTACAATGTTTGTGTTTAGCCTCAGATGAAGCCTGACTAAACAAGACACATGACCAAAGATGTTCCAAAACATGACCAGGTCATCTTTTCCTCATTTATTGTACACTAGAAGTATCGCCCGGCGTTGCTCGGGTTTGTAAGGGAAATAACTATATAAGCATTTTTAGAGATGTAAAGTATAATAGCCATCTCAATATGGCTAACCACAAAGGAGGTGGGGTTACTGTAGCTTTTTACGTTCTGAGATTTAATGATAAATTTTCAGAGAGTTACTTCCCTTATATATGCCAAAAATGCATTAAAAATGGGAAAAATTGATGGTAAATTTTTTTTTAAATCGTAGACTCATCGTAGACGTGCGCTAATACCCAGAAGGACTCGATATGAATCACGACTATAAGATACCCGGTTTTGGTTAAACTGCACCGCAAAATGTGGGAGTAGTTAGGAATCTCAATCGTAGGAGACAGACAGCACACAACCTCACTTTTGTATATAAAGATTTAAGTGTATGCCATCTATACTGTGTCTGTCTAATTTAAAAATACTAGTATGTAACTTGAGGAAATTTGGTTGTTGCTTTTAGTAGGTCAAGTGACTGTGTAGCACCATCTTCAATTCAAAGTATAATTTAGTATAATTTATATTTCTGCTTTCCTTTGCTGGTGGAGGCTGACTAAATTCTTATTTGAGGCAGTATTTTATAGCCAGATGTCTGATGTCTGTGGTGATAGAGATGGTGATGATGATAGTGATGATGGAGTTGCCTATAACTCTTGATCATGGTAATGAAGATAATGATGATGGTGATACCTATAATTGTTGATGATGGTGATGATAACTGTTGATGATGATGATGCCTATAACTGTTGATGGTGGTGATGATGGTGATGCCTATAGTTGTTGATGGTGGTGAAGGAAACGCTACTGATGACATTATAATTATCCTCAGTGCAATTTTTATTGTTTATAAATATACAGGCTGCAAGCTGGAAGGATCATTAGCATGCTGGACAGAATGGTTAGTGAAATTCCTTCCTGTTCCTTATGTTCTGAGTTCAAATCCCACAGAGGTTAACTTTGTCACCCTTTTGGAATTAATGGAACAAAACTGCCTTCAAGTGCTAAAAGGGTAAAGACTTCGCCCCCACCTTCAGTCATGAATGACCATGGTATTGCACCAATAAAGTTACCCCTCAAGGCCATGCTGGAGCACCACCTATAGTCAAGCAAATCGACCCCAGGACTTATTCTCTGTAAGCCTAGTACATATTCTATCGGTCTCTTTTGCCAAACTGTTAAGTTACGGGAATGTAAACACACCAGCATCGGTTGTCAAGCGATGTTGGGGGGACAAACACAGACATACAAACATATATACACACACACATATATACGATGGGCTTCTTTCAGTTTCCATTCTCCAAATCCACTCACAAGGCTTTGGTTGGCTCAAGGCTATAGTAGAAGACACATTCCCAATGTGACACACAGTGGGACTGAACCT
>NC_043004.1:98724922-98794922 GCF_006345805.1 Octopus sinensis | reverse complement strand
AATACCACTAAGTACTTTATCTGGTGTGCTAAAGATTCTACCAGCTCACTGTGTGTGAGTGGCGGGGGGCAGTGAGTCTGTACTTGTCTCTGAATTTCTTGCCTCTGACACTGCTTGGGTGGAGGTAATATTTGTTTGTAGGGGGCTCTGAAAGGGGTCTCAAAGAGTAGTGTTGCTGCCTTCCTTAGCTAGTTTTCCACCACATTTCTTCAAAAGTATGTTAGAGGCCTTAGTCTCTGGGACCACTCATGTCTAGAAACTGAGGTTGGGGGTAACCACGGGCAATGCTCCTCATAGAAAATTCAGCTCCAAAAATGCCTCATGATAGTAAAGGGTAATGGCACCTGCCAGCCCAAAGGCTGGTGTGTACTGCACCTGCCTATCTTGGTTGCTATGTCATTGAGGTAGATCTGATCATCCCAATTAGCGGGGACAAAGCCCAGATTTAAAACACTGGATGATCATCATCATCATCCTGCATAAACAATATTTCCCATAGTTCAGTGGGTCAGCATGTGCATACAAGCGAATAAAGTACTTTACTTGGAAACATTAGAAAATTGTGTGCTGCTTCTCTAAGAAGTGAAGTAGGAACCATGAAATGATCCATCAGGCGGGCACCTGCTCTTTTTTCCAAACATCCCAGCATAGAAGAAATGTGTTTACATTCTTATTTTACCATCAACAGGGCTTTGAGAAATTAAAATGTATATTAGTTCCCCTGATTCATGCTATACTATCCATTACACACACACACACACACACACATGCACACACACATGCGCTCACATACATGCACACAGTTATGAACATGCAGCTGTATCTATCTATCTATATCTCTCTCTCTCTCTCTCTATCTCTCTCTCTCTCTATCTATCTATCTATCTATCTATCTATATATATATATATATCTTATGCATATGTATGTACATTTATATATATACATATCTTATTTGTATATATATGTGTATAAATATATGTGTGTGTATATATATATATATATATATATATTATATATATACACCCTTATGTATATGTATTTAATGCACGTGCATGCATGATGCACACTACTAATTATGAGCTATGAAATTCTGGAAATATTTCTCTCATGTATAACATGTCTTGTTTTTCCTTTAATATGAATTATAGAAAAAGAAGTGCTTAGTCAGAGCTCATATAATTACATTGAAAAATTTTCTCATATCTTCAGAACAATATGCAAATTTAAAAGTGTTCTTTGATCTTTACTGGCCTAAGCTGTAAAAGTGTATCTCCTGTAGAATGAACCTGTGAAAAGTCAACCAGAATGTAATCACTTCTGTTTAAATACTTTTATTATTGAACATTTTCGTTCTTTGAATAGAAATGTATATAGTGATGTTAACAAAATCATTTTTTAATTTTTTTTTCAAATTATGTTCGCTTTTCAATAATGACAGCTTCTACATAATTTCCTTTTTCATTATTTATTCATTTAATTTTCATATTAAATAAGTGAAATAATATTTTCACCAAAGGAGTTATTACATGCTAGCCTTAGATACAGAAGCTTGACAACAGTAATTCCATGGGACAAATATCTGTTTCCTGTACCAAATATTTAACATTTTTTCCCTATCAGGGGAAATTATAGGAGTATTAGAGTCACCTTAAGTCTTTGTTACACACATCAGGTAGATTGGATAGTAGATACAATTAACTTATTTCTGGTCATGCCTCCCATATATGGCAACATATTTGACTAGAAAAATATGGGTAACAATTCTTATACATAACGTACACTTCTAATAGCAAGGCTTAAAAACTTAGTATTGTAATAAATTTGGTAAAAGTCTTAAATGAGTTTGCATTTGTGCCTTCACTGTTTTCCATATATGTAACTGATACTCTTTACTTGTTTCAGTCATTTGACTACGGCCATGCTGGGGCACTGCCTTTAGTCAAAGTAATTGACCCCTGGACTTATTCTTTGTAAGCCTAGTACTTATTCTACTGGTCTCTTTTGCTAAACTGCTAAGTTACAGGGACGTAAACACACCAGCATTGGTTGTCAAGCGATGGTGGGTGGACAAACACAGACACACAAACATACACACACACACACACATACATACATACATACATACATATATATATAACCCGTGGGCCCTTGTGAAGACCTGTTGAGGCAAGTGAAAATCAAAACAAATCAAAATAGATGAACATCAATGGAATTTGATCTTTGTGGTACCAGTGCCGGTGGCACACAAGAATCCTTCCGAACGTGGCCGTAGTCAGTACCGCTTGTGGTACCAGTGCCGGTGGCACACAAGAATCCATCCGAACGTGGCCGTAGTCAGTACGCTTGTGGTACCAGTGCCGGTGGCACACAAGAATCCATCGAACGTGGCCGTAGTCAGTACCGCATCACTGGCCATCGTGCTGTGGGCACATAACAAACACCATCCGGTCGTGGCCATTCGCCAGCCTCATCTAGCACCTGTGTCGGTGGCACATAAAAAGTAGTCAGTACCGCTTGTGGTACCAGTGCCGGTGGCACACAAGAATCCATCCGAACATGGCCGTAGTCAGTACCGCATCACTGGCCATCGTGCTGTGGGCACATGACAAACACCATCCGATCGTGGCCGTTCGCCAGCCTCATCTAGCACCTGTGTCGGTGGCACATAAAAACACCATCCGAAGACCCGGCAAGACTAGTCAGGCTATAACCCATGGCCCCTACCTGGGACGTAGTCAGTCCACCTGTGCATACCTTCCTTCTTGTGACACTTGTGAAGACCTGTTGAGGCAAGTGAAAATCAAAACAAATCAAAATAGATGAACATCAATGGAATTTGTATCTTTGTGGTACCAGTGCCGGTGGCACACAAGAGAAAACCATCCGAAAGTGGCCGTAGCCAGTACCGCATCGACTGGCCTCCGTGCTGTGGGCACATGACAAACACCATCCGATCGTGGCCGTTCGCCAGCCTCATCTAGCACTGTGTCGGTGGCACATAAAAACACCATCCGAAGACCCGGCAAGACTAGTCAGGCCATAACCCATGGCCCCTACCTGGGACGTAGTCAGTCCACCTGTGCATACCTTCCTTCTTGTGACACTTGTGAAGACCTGTTGAGGCAAGTGAAAATCAAAATCAAAACAAATCAAAATAGATGAACATCAATGGAATCTGTATCTTTGTGGTACCAGTGCCGGTGGCACACACTTTGTGGTACCAGTGCCGGTGGCACACAAGAGAACCATCCGAACGTGGCCGTAGCCAGTTCCGCATCGACCGGCCTCCGTGCTGTGGGCACGTACCAAACACCATCCGATCATGGCCGTTCGCCAGCCTCATCTGGCACCTGTGTCGGTGGCACATAAAAAACACCTTCCGAAGACCCGGCAAGACTAGTCAGTCCACCTGTGCATACCTTCCTTCTTGTGACACTGTGAAGACCGGTTGAGGCAAGTGAAAATCAAATCAAATCAAATAGACAAAATAGATGAACATCAATGGAATTTGTATCTTGTGGTACCAGTGCCTGTGGCACACAAGAAATCCATCAGTGCTGTAGTCAGTGCGGTGGGCACATGACAAACACCATCCGATCGTGGCCGTTCGCCAGCCTCATCTAGCACCTGTGTCGGTGGCACATAAAAACACCATCCGAAGACCCGGCAAGACTAGTCAGGCCATAACCCATGGCCCCTACCTGGGACATAGTCAGTCCACCTGTGCATACCTTCCTTCTTGTGACACTTGTGAAGACCTGTTGAGGCAAGTGAAAATCAAAACAAATCAAAATAGATGAACATCAATGGAATTTGTATCTTTGTGGTACCAGTGCCGGTGGCACGTGGCACATAAGAAAACCACTCTCCGAACGTGGCCGTAGCCAGTACCGCATCGACTGGCCTCCGTGCTGTGGGCACGTAACAAGCACCATCCGATCGTGGCCGTTTGCTAGCCTCATCTGGCACCTGTGTCGGTGGCACATAAAAACACCATCCGAGCGTGGCCGTCTGCCAGCCTCGTCTGGCACCTGTGTCGGTGGCACATAAAAACACCATCCGAGCGTGGCCGTCTGCCAGCCTCGTCTGGCACCTGTGTCGGTGGCACATAAAAAACACCATCCGAGCATGGCCGTCTGCCAGCCTCGTCTGGCACCTGTGTCGGTGGCACATAAAAAACACCATCCGAGCGTGGCCGTTTGCCAGCCTCGTCTGGCACCTGTGTCGGTGGCACATAAAATCACCCACTACACTCTCGGAGTGGTTGGCGTTAGGAAGGGCATCCAGCTGTAGAAACACTGCCAGATCTGACTGGACTGGTGCAGCTTTCGGGCTCCCCAGACCCCAGTTGAACCGTCCAACCCATGCTAGCATGGAAAGCGGACGTTAAATGATGATGATGATGATGATGATGATGATATATATATATATATATATACACATATATACGACTGGCCTCTTTCAGTTTCTGTCTACCAAATCCACTCACAAGGCTTTGGTCGGCCTGAGGCTATAGTAGAAGACACTTGCCCAAGGTGCCATGCAGTGGGACTGAACCCAGAACCATGTGGTTCATAAGCAAGTTACTTACCACACAGCTACACCTGCACCTATAATAGATATTCTGAAGATATGAGTAGATAAAAATCATCTATAAATCCGAACTTGGTGTTACTTTTCAATACTGATATGATGAAGGACTAATCAACCTATAGTAACATAAACTGTAAAATCATACATCTGCAGCCTTAATCTGTGAGCAACAATATGTCAATGTGGAGGCACATGCCCTAGTGGTTAGAGCAGCAGACTCGCAGTCGAGGGATCGCGGGTTTGAACCTCAGACCAAGCGATGTGTGTGATTATGAGCAAAACACCTAAGCTCCACGCGGCTCCGTCAGAAGGTAATGGCGAACTTCTGCTGACTCTTTCACCACAACTTTCTCTCACTCTTTCCTCCTGCATCTTGCAGCTCACCTGCGACAGACCGGTCTCCCGTCAAGGTGGGGAACCTATACACCAAGGAAACCAGGAAACCGGCCCTTATGAGCCAGGCATAGCTCGAGAAGGAACAAACAATATGTCAATAACAATGCTGTTTCCTTTTTAACCAGATCCAATCTATTTCTGTTGCCTTAGCTTCATCGTAACCATTATCATCCTTTTTTGTACATTTTCTATGCTGACTTGGACAGTTTGACAAAAGCTGGACAGCCAGGGAGCTGTCTAAATTCCAATTCTCTATTGTGGCATGGTTTCTATGACTGGATGTCATTCTTAATACCTATTTCTTTACTACCCACAAGGGGCTAAACACAGAGGGGACATCTTAATGCTTATCTTAATGTTCTGAGTTCAAATTCCGCTGAAGCTGACTTTGCCTTTCATTCATTCTGGGTCAGTAAAATAAGTACCAGTTGAACATTGGGGTTGGTGTAATCAATTTATCCCACCCAATTCCCGAAATTGCTGGCCTTGTGCCAAAATTTGAAGCCAATATTCATATGGTGCAGAAGGAATACTTGTTCAAGTTACTATACTAGATGAATCAGAAGATTCATCTTTTATTTATCTTGCCAGCATCTTGTCCGTCTCTTTATTCCTTGATGGTGACATTGTGAGCTGAGTGTGAGTAATTGGCAATACATTTGTGTTTCTCTCACGTTGTTGTGTTTTCTCATTGTGTTTTCATGTTTGGATCAACTATATATATATGTATGTGCGTGTATATGTTTGTGTGTCTGTGCTTGTTCCCCCAGCATCACTTGACAACCGATGCTGGTGTGTTTACATCCCCATAACTTAGCAGTTCGGCAAAAGAGACCGATAACTTGAGATCTTGGTGTATCAGTCAGTTGTACTCTCTTTACATAGCATATCAACAACAAATATGGTAAATTGAGAGATTTCATTCAGAAAAAAAATATGATTATGGTAGGTCCTGAATGGCAAATGGGTTCTTCTTTTCTTAATCCTTTTTGCCCCTTGTGGAGCATAGGGCCTCAACAGTTGTTTTCCACTTATTGCAGTCATTGGCGTGTTTCTTAGTTGCTTCCCATGTCAAGCCGGTGGTCCTGAGCTCATCCAAAATGCTCCACTTCCATGTCTGCTTTGGGCGTCTTCGCTTCCTTTTTCCTTGCGGGTTCCAGTCAAGTGTTTGTCATGTCACATTTGAGGGTTCTTTCTGCAGTGTGTCCCCAATCCATCTCCATTTCCTTCGTCTAATCTGAACATGTATGGGCTCCTGATTGGCCCTTTCCCACAGGATGGTGTTTTGGCACTCTGTCGAACCACTTCAGATGGAGGGTCTGCTGGAGACATTTGTTGATGAAGGTCTGGATCTTCTTGTAGTTGCTGTAGGTGGCTCTCCATGTTCCAAAGCCATATAAAAGCACAGATTTTACGTTTGAACTAAATAAACGAAGTTTAGTTCGAGTTGAAATCGCAGTGGACTTCCATACCGGCTGAAGAATAGCGAAGGCTTGCCAAGCCTTCTTGCTTCTTGCCATGATGTCCTCGTCTGATCCATCATCTGATTTGCTGATCTTGCTGCCAAGATAGACAGACTCAATAACGTCTTCCACAGGTGCCCCCTCGATGGCAAATGGGTTAACTATGTCATAAACAGGAATGCATTAGCAACAGAAAAATTCAAAAGAAACCATACTATAATTTACAAAAAAAAAAAAAAAGAATGAAAAAATCAATTCCAGTGACATATAAAAAATAGGTCAAGCACAAAAAATCCCAGATAAATATTGTGCACTGAACATACAGAAATTCACCAACAATAAGTGTGCATAACAAATGCTGGCATGCTTCCAATCAGAACATCACATCTTTAGTCAACATTCATCTTTACAAGGAAGGAGCAACTAGAAATTATTAGAACTGGTGGCAAGTACACAAAAGAAGGGCCTTTGTTGCAGAGTGGCTGTGTGGTAAGTAGCTTGATTACCAATCACATGGTTCCAGGTTCAGTCCCACTGCGTGGCACCTTGGGCAAGTGTCTTCTATTATGGCCTCGGGCCGACCAAAGCCTTGTGAGTGGATTTGGTAGACGGAAACTGAAAAGAAGCCCGTCGTATATATGTATATATATATATGCGTGTGTGTGTTTGTGTGTCTGTGTTTGTCCTCCTAGCATTGCTTGACAACCGATACTGGTGTGTTTATGTCCCCGTTACTTAGCGGTTCGGCAAAAGAGCCCGATAGCATAAGTACTGGGCTTACAAAAGAATAAGTCCCGGGGTCGAGTTGCTCGAGTAAAGGCGGTGCTCCAGCATGGCCGCAGTCAAATGACTGAAACAAGTAAAAGAGTAAAAGAGTATATCAACATACTGAAGAGAGATAGCCCAAGAAGAAAGAAAATAGGCGAGCAATGACTCCTGGGACAAGACTCACATCCACAAAGTTTCAGCACCTGTTTTGTGATTAGTAATTCGTCTCCAACATTGGAAGACGCATTCATGAAAAATGATAACATCAGTGTCAATAAAGAAACCTTGGAAACATCCTCAGTATCCAGAAAACACCAAGAGAGAGGGACGGAAGAATACATACGTATACATATACGCATGGAGAAACATGTGTATTAGATTATATATATATATATATATATACACACACACATATACATATATATATATATTATATATATATATATATATATATATATATACATATGTATATACATATATTACATATATATAAAAATATATATACATATATATATATATATATACACACACACAACATATACATATACATACATATATACACACACACATACATGTATATATATATCTGTGCATCTGCATGTGTTTTCAGTGTTTATCTTCAAGCACAGATGATTTTACATACGTGCACGCATGTGCACACACCCACACAACTCACCCTCACTCACACACAGACACACTCACACGCAGACACACTCACACGCAGACACACTCACACACAGAGACACACTCACACACAGAGACACACTGACACACACACATATATGCACTTACTCACACACTCACACTTACGAAGCACAAACACACTCACACACACATGCACGTATGTGATGTCCCTATTGATATATGTTAGATACACATCTCCCTGTCAAAAGCAGTGAAGCTGAACTCCCTAAGAGTCCTCGGCACTAAATTAATACCATGGCTTCATTTAGTCAAATTTACTTGGCTCGTTGATCAATTTAATGTAGATCTAATGCAAGCATTATATCTAACCTTCCCTGTTATCACCTTCACCGCAAACATAATAACAACAACAACACTAATAATAATAATAATAATAAAATATTGATGATGACGATGATGATGACAGCAATGATTACTGAGAGCATCATTCTCATCATTATCATCATCACTAAATTTGAGTATTTTAAAAATCAATAACCTTTTTATTATTTATTTATTTATTTATTCTTTTGCTTTTTTACACTATTCGTGAACTTTCTTTTTCCTTCCTATTTACATTCTCTTTTTAATCTTCTAATAGTAAACAAATTGTGCAGGAGTGGCTGTGTGGTAAGTAGCTTGCTTACCAACCACATGGTTCCGGGTTCAGTCCCATTGCGTGGCACCTAAGGCACGTGTTTTCTACTATAGCCTTGGGCTGACCAAAGCCTTGTGAGTGGATTTGGTAGATAGAAACTGAAAGAAGCCCATCGTATATATATATATATATATATATGTATATATGTATATATGTGTGTGTGTATATGTTTGTGTGTCTGTGCTTTTCCCCCCAGCATCACTTGACAACCGATGCTGGTGTGTTTACGTCCCCATAACTTAGCGGTTCGGCAAAAGAGACTGATAGAATAAGTACTAGGCTTACAAAGAATAAGTCCTGGGTCGATTTGCTCGACTAAAGGCGGTGCTCCAGCATGGCCACAGTCAAATGACTTAAACAAGTAAAAGAGTAATAAGATATGGCAGAGTTGTAGAGTGGTGGACAAACTGCCTTGTGATTTTATTTACATCCATTGGGATTCTGGGTTCAAACACTGCTTAGGTTAACTACCCATTTCAGTAATGATAAAATAAGTACCATATTTATGCTAAATGCATACATGGGCATATGGCTAAGAAGCTTACTTCCTTGTCATATAGTTTCAGGCTCAGTCCCCTTGCCTTGCTTCTAGTATACCCTTTGGATGACCAAAATCTTGTGGATTTTGAAGATCAAAACTAAAAGGAGCCAAATGTATAAGTACTCTCTCTTTTTACTCTTTTACTTGTTTCAGTCATTTGACTGTGGCCATGCTGGAGCACCGCCTTTAATCGAGCAACTCAACCCCGGGACTTATTCTTTGTAAGCCCAGTACTTATTCTGTTGGTCTCTTTTGCCGAACTGCTAAGTAACGGGGACATAAACACACCAGCATCGGTTGTCAAGCGATGTTGAATGGGACAAACACAGTCACAGAAACACACACGCACACACATATATATATATATATATACATATATACGACAGGCTTCTTTCAGTTTCCGTCTACCAAATCCACTCACAAGGCATTGGTCGGCCCGAGGCTATAGTAGAAGACACTTGCCTAAGGTGTCACGCAGTGGGACTGAACCCAGAACCATGTGATTGGTAAACAAGCTACTTACCACACAGTCACTCTTGCGCCTATATATACATTCAATACATAAATATCATCTTCATCAGCATCATCATCATTTAATGTCCACTTTTCATGCTAGCATGGGATGGATGGTTTGAAAGAAGTTGGTAAGCTGGAGAGCTGCACCAGGCTCCAATAGTCTGTTTTGGCAAGGTTTCTATGGCTAGATGCCATTCCTAATACCAACCCGTTTACAGGGGGTACAGGGTGCTTTTTACATGGTACCATCACTGCTGCTTTTTATGTGGCTCAAGTACAGGTGTTTTTTTTTATTTGTATAATAATAATGAAGAGAATGGCGCTAGCAGTAATTATTATATTATTATTATTATTATTATTATTATTATTATTATTATTATTATTATTATTATTATTGATTTGACTCAGGTTTAGTCTTATTCCTGAAGGATTTGTGTGGGTAGCAGGTTACCATCTGCAACTATATGTATCCACCAGCTTTTATTATTATTATTATTATTATTATTATTTTCATATACACAACAGATTAGATGGATGGAAAGAAAAAAAATCCTAGCATCAGGCTACAACAAGTAACCTTAGATGCCAAGAACCCTCCAAAGTATCCCAGCTGTCACTAATAACACTGTTTTCTGGAGTTGTACTAAACTGGGTTTTATGCCAATTTCCTCTATCCATCTGTTCAAATCTTTAGGGATAGTTCCTAATGCACATATAACTAATGGGATACATTTTACCTGCACTTTCCATAGACTCTGTAATCCAATGGCTAGGTCTTAATACTTTGCTAATTTTTCTATGCCTCTCATATTGACTTCTTCATCATTTGGGACTGTAAAGTCAATTATTGGGCATTTTCTCGTCCATTTATCTTCTACTAAATCGGGCCTTCTAGCTTCTATTACTCTGTCAGTTTGAATGTTGAAGTCCTACATCTTGTATTTCTTACTTTCTAGTACTTTATCATCATCATCATCATTATTATTATTATTATTATTATTATTATTATTATTATTATTATTATTATTATTATTATTATCGAGTGAGCGAGAGAGCAATGCAAGCTATCAAAGTGACTACCTGTCTGATAAGGGTACACCATGCACATGCACCACAACCATATGTGTGTGACATGGTGATCTCATATCAAGATAAACAGTGCATGACCTTGCAGTTAGTCATTTTCTTCAGGTTGAGTAGCCCATCCTGCTCAAAAGATCCCTGAATAAGGGTTGTTTAAGGATGATGAACAAAACAATCATGTTTCCAGAGGTGAATTATTCAAATCCCAAAGAATCCCTCTCAACACATGGCTATGATGCTCCCTCACTACTTCTGCTCGTGATCAGAGATGTACATATCATCAGCCACTAAGGGACATTGTCAACTGCTTCAGGTCAAACAGCTGACAAACAAATCTGTGGTATTGAGCAGAATATTTGCAGTAACCATCATTTATACCAAGACAAAACAATTATCATTATTATTAATATTATTATTATTATTATCATCATCATCAGTATTATTATTATTAAAGCGGCGAGTTGGCAGAATCGTTAGCATGTTGGGTAATATGACACAGGGCAAAATGATGCCAGGCAAAATGACGCTGGGCAAAATGCTTAGCAGCATTTCATCTGTCTTTTTGTTCTGAGTTCAAATTCCGCCAAGGTCGACTTTGCCTTTCGTCCCTTCAGGTTCAATAAAATAAGTACCAGTTGAGAACTGGGGTTGATGTAATCAGCTTAGTCCCTCCCTTGAACTTTCAGGCCTTGAGAGAACATTTGAAATCATCATCATCATCATCATCATCATCATCATCATCATCATCATCATCATCATCATCATCATTATATTATTATTATTATTTACAAAGGAAGCTAAATAACACCTTTAAAATTCCGGCAAATAATAAATTTGTAAGTTGTGATATTGAAAACAAAAGCAAGAACTAACAAACAAACAAAAAATAAAGAAAAAAAAACAATATATTTAAAGGAGAGAAAGCAATATTATCTGATAAATGAAGAAATTCTATCTGTGTTGAGTTTAATGAGCCTTATAGAAGATAATTACTGTAAGATAACACTTTGGTGTCTCTGGCCAATTGAAACCACTTTTATAGGAGTTGTTAGGATTATAAAGTGTGTTCTCATCAAAGGAAAGAAGGAAGAAGGAAGGGTAATGAAAGAGAGGAGAGAGGAAAGGAAGGAAAAGGGATAAAAGACAGGAAGAAAGAAGTGTAGCTATAGAAAAGAATGAAGTGGATAAAATAATGAGAATAAGGTAGGAATAAAAATGGTAAAGAGAATAAAAAAAAGGAAATGAAAATAAAGAACAAAAAGATAAAAGAAAGAAAAGAAAGGTGAGAATAAAAAGAAAAGATGGGATGAGAATGGAAGGTGAAGTGAATAGATCGAAAAAAGAAAGAATAAAAATATTAAGAAAAGCATAAAAGTTAACGATGACTGCTTCGGAGCAGTCCAAAGGATTTCAGTTAGTATTTATGAACTGTTAGGTGGTAGAGTGTCCCATCTTCTATTCAAGAGTATTAGCAGCATAACTGATGTGAAATATGATTTCAAATTTTTGTACAAGGCCAGCAAATTCAGGGGCAGGGGCAAGTCGATTACATTGACCCCAGTGCTCATTAGGTCCTTATTTTATCAACCCCTAAAGGATGAAAGGCAGAGTTAATCATCATCATCATCATCATCGTTTAACCTCCATTTTCCATGCTAGCATGGGTTGGACGGTTCAACTGGGGTCTGGGAAGCCAGTCTGATCTGGTAGTGTTTCTACGGCTGGATGCCCTTCCTAACGCCAACCACTCCGTGAATGTAGTGGGTGCTTTTTACGTGCCACTTGCGCAGGTGCCAGACGAGGCTGGCAAACGGCCATGATCGGATGGTGCTTTTTATGTGCCACCGGCACGGGGGCCAGACAAGGCTGGAAATGGCCACAATCGGATGGTGCTTTTTACATGCCACCGGCACGGAGGCCAGTCGGGGCGGCGCTGGCAATAGCCATGTTTGGATGGTTCTCTTACGTGCCACTGGCACTGGTATCATGACAAAATTTGAACTCGGAGACTGATGAAATGCTGTTAAGCATTTTGCCTGGTATGCTAACAATTCTGCCAGCTCACTGCCACACTGATGTGAAATATTAGTTTCATATTTTGATTCAAGGCCAGCGATTTCAAGAAGGGGGTAGATCGATTAAACTGACCCCCAGTACTGGTATTTATTTCATCAACCCTGAAAAGATGAAAGTTAAAGTCAACCCGGGTGTATTTTAAGTTCAGAACAGAGATGGACAAAATACTACTAAGCATTTTGCACAGCATGCTAACAAGCATAGGAGTGGCTGTGTGGTAAGTAGCTTGCTTACAAACCACATGGTTCCAAGTTCAGTCCCATTGTGTGGCACCTTGGGCAAGTGTCTTCTACTATAGCCTTGGGCCGACAAAAGCCTTGTGAATGGATTTGGTAAATGGAAACTGAAAGAAGCTCATTGTATATATGTATATGTATATGTATGTGTGTGTATGTGTTTGTTCCCCCAACATCGCATGACAACCGATGCTGGTGTGTTTACGTTCCCAGCAGTTTGGCAAAAAAGGCCAATAGAATAAGTACTAGGCTTCCAAAGACTAAGTCCTGGGGTAGATTTTCTCGACTAAAGGTGGTGCTCCAGCATGGCCGCCGTCAGATGACTGAAACAAGTAAAAGAGGAAAAGAGTTCTGCCTTTACTGATGTGAAATGTTAACAACCACAATTTGAAACTGATACACAAATTTCTCTTAGCAAAACATTGACTATTGTTACAGTACGATGATGTATTGTATCATAGCTTTGTGGCTAAGGTACTATAACAGTATAACTCATAATCATGCTTTAATATTAGATCCCAAACGTTTTCAGGCTACTGACCCACTTGGTACCTAGGCCACATTCCTAGTGCCTCCTCCCACAAAGAAAGACCACTTTCTGCAGCAAATTCAAAACCACTGTATTTCACAAATAAAACTTAAACCTAATTAACTTAAAAAACACCCACTACACTCGCGGAGTGGTTGGCGTTAGGAAGGGCATCCAGCCGTAGAAACACTGCCAGATCTGACTGGGCCTGACAAAGCCTTCCAGCTTCACAGACCCCAGTTGACCCATCCAACCCATGCTAGCATGGAAAGCGGACGCTAAATGATGATGATGATGATGATGATATATATTTACATCTATCACCCCATTTAAAAACAGTGCCATCGAAATGTGGTCGATACCAGTGCCCCTGACTAGCTCCCATGCCGGTGGCACATAAAGAGCAGCATCTGAATGTGGTCAATGCCATGTCTGCCTGACTGACTCTCATACCGGTGGCACCTAAAAAGCACCCACTGCAGTCTCGGAGTAGTTGGCATCAGACCTCACTCAACTGTCCAACCCATGCCAGCATGGAAAACAGACGTTAAACAATGATGATGATGATGATGTTTTTGATTTGGACTCAAGGCCAGCAAAGTTGTTGGGAGAGTGTTACTTGATAGCATCAACATTAGGATTTGCCAGTTGCTACATCGAAGAGGCCAGGGAACTGAAGAGAGAAGGAGACAGAAGACATGCACTCAAGACCAGAGCTGAAGACACCTTCGAAAGAGGTGGGGGATCACCACGTCAAAACGGTAGAGGAGTAGGGACCGAAACTGGACGTGGTTCCTCCTGATGATGTCTTGAGCTAACTGTATCCTATAAAGGTGCTGTTGTGGTAGCAGATCACGAAACAGGGTTGAAATTCCTTCCTTAGATGAATCTGAAGGATTTGAATTCAGAATGTAAAGAGCCAGTATAATTGCTACAAAATTCTGATATTCTAATTCTATGCTAATCTGCAACCTTAAAAGAAAGAGTTCTAACTTTGGCATAAAGCGTCAAATTTTGGTATTGATTTCAGTAGTTGTCCAGTACTTTATTCTATGAACTTTGAAAGGAATGAAAGGTGAAGTTGATCCTATTGGAATGTGAACTGTGACTGTAAAGGGTTGGAACGAATGTTGTGAAGGATTTTGTCTGATGTGGTAATAATTCAGCCAGTTTGCCACCTTTACAATAATTACAATAACATCAGCAGCAACAACAACAATAATAATATGAAGAAGAACAATAGTAATAATAATAATAGTAATAACAACAACAGTAATAATAATAATAATAATAACAATAATAATAATAATAATAGTAATAACAACAACAGTAATAATAATAAAATAATAATAATAATAATAATAATAATAATAATAATAATAATAATAAAACAAAAAGTTCAACTCCAACCCCAAAAAGTTCTACCAAGAACTTGGCAAAAATAAAATAGAAATCATTGTAGCACCAAGGCAGAAGAAGTGGAAGAATTCTGGAGAGAAAAAAGGAGTATTAAACAACAAACTCAGCATCTGAGCAACTTTGGACCCCCATAACAACTGAAGAGATCACCCAGGCACTGCAAAGACTAAGCAACTGGAAGGCACCTGGGCATGACAATATCCCCAACTTCTGGTAGAAATATCTAACAGGAATGCACAAAAAGCTGGCTGAAAACGTTAACAACATACTAGCAGAGCCAGAGACAATGCCTGAATGGTTCACGAAGGGGAAAACCATCTTAATTCCCAAATCAAATGAGACAGCAAAACCAGAAAAGTACAGACCTATAACCTGTCTCTCTACAATGTACAAGGAATTTACTGCAGTGATATCGCAAAGATTGAACAAGCACCTGGACAAAAACAACCTGTTTCCAGAAGAGCAAAAAGGATGCCGCAAAGGCTCATATGGCTGTAACGATCAACTAATGATCAATAAAGCCATAACTGAAGACTGCCACAGAAAGAAGAAAGGCCTCAGTATGGCCTGGATCGACTACAAAAAGGCATTTGATAGCATCCCCCACACATGGATCCTCGAAACACTAGCCATTTACAAAGTAGCACCAACAATTATAAAATTCATAGGGCACTCTATGAATAAATGGCAAACAGTGCAACAGCTCCAAACAAAAGAGGACTCATGAAAACCAAAGCCAACCCCATTAGAAGAGGAATATTCCAGGGAGGCACGCTCTCTCCACTCCATTTCTGCTTGGCACTGTCATCTCTATTTGATATGCTAAATAGAACTGGATGCAGATATAAATGTTACAGCAAAACGATCGGCCACCTTTTATATATGGATGACCAAAAACTATATGCTGCAAATGACAAACAGCTGGAAACACTATTAAAGACAGTTCATGGATTTACCAAAGAAATAGATATGAAATTTGGATTAGAAAAATGTGCCAAAGTAACCCTGAAAAGAGGAGAACTAGTTAAGAGTAGTAACATCACACTAGATAAAACCAATGAAATAAAAGAATTAGACCAAAGCCAAACTTACAAATACTTAGGAATCCATGAACTAGATAAGACACAACACACACAAATGAAAGAGAAAATAAAAAAAGAATATTATAGACGAGTTAGATCAATACTAAAAACAGAGCTCAATGCTAAAAACAAGATAATAGGTATTAACACTTTAGCCATCCCAGTTATAAGTTACAGCTACAATATCCTTAACTGGACACTAAATGAACTGACCAAAATAGATAGGAAAACAAGAAAAATAATGACAGGATCTAGGATGCATCACCCAAAATCTGACATAGAAAGACTATATATACAACATATAGAAGGTGGTAGAGGCCTTATACAGCTGGAAAACTACTATAAAATAACCACCATAGGACTGCAAAAATATCTACTTCAGAAGGAAGGAAAACTGACACAAATAGCGGCAAAACACAAGCAAAACAAAGAACTGTTCTCAGTATTTAAGGAAGCTGACAAATACAAACAAGAAATCATACCACCTAACAAATATGAAGAAGAAGAAGAAGATGAAGAAACAACAAAAGCTATAAAACAAATGAAATCCAAACTAAAAATAGAACAGCAAAGAACTATGATAAAATGATGGCAAGAAAAGCCCCTTCATGGTAAATACGGGACTAAACTAAATGCAAAAGAAATAGACAAAGAAAAATCCCAGCAATGGTTGAGAAGCTCAGGACTCAAAGCAAAGACAGAGGGATTTTTAATTGCAGCACAAGACCAAAGCCTCCCCACTAGAAATTACCAAAAACATGTAATGAAAAGAAATATAACAAGTAATTGCAGAATATGTGGAGATGGACAAGAAACAATAAATCATATTATCTCTGGCTGCCCAGTCCTGGCTAAGAAGGAATATATTCACAGACATGACAGTGTTGGGACCTACATACACTGGAAGCTATGCCAACATTATGGAATAACAACAGAAAAATGATGGTATAAGCACACACCAGAAAAGATCACAGAAAACGAGAAAGCAACCATACTCTGGGATATGCCGATACACACATATAGAGAAATTAAGGCCAACAGACCAGATATAGTTGTCAGAGATCATGAAGAAAAAAATGCTTTCTAATTGATATATCAATACCGGCAGATGACAACATGTCTCTAAAAGAAATGGAGAAACTTTCAAAATACAAAGACCTGGAAATAGAGGTAATCAGAATGTGGAATCTAAAACAGAAACAATTCCTATCATAGTAGGTGCATTAGGCATGATAAAAAATATTCAGACAAATACATAACAAAAACACCAGGACTTACAAACACATATAACATACAGAAAATTGCACTACTAGGCACTGCACACATCCTACGCAGAACACTTCCATACAATAACCATCAGAGCATCACAACAAATCACAGCACATACCCAAGGCACACAGAGCTGCGCTCGGTAGTGAAGTGAAAGCATGCTATAAAAATAAAACTACTGAATAATAATAATAATAATAATAATAACAATAACAACAAGTAAAAGAGTAAAAGAATACGTGGGTGTGTGAGAGCATGTGTGTATGCATATATACATATATGCTGTTCAACATATCCATCCTATTTTAAAAGAAAAAATATGACAAGAGTACAATTTAGCTGTTATTTCTAGCAGGTTGAATAACTATCTGTAGGCTTCATCATTGGTTCTACCATTTCCTTTTATTTTCATTTCGTGTTATTTACTCTACTAACAACACTAACTTACCAAATATCTAACAAATATCTTCTGAAGAGAGCGTGCCATGATTTACAGTTTACTGGCAACACTTTTGATTACATTGCTAAATGTTGTGGTTTATAGTTAATTCATGTTTTCTTCTTCCATAGACAAACACAATTCCCTGATAGTTCAAAATCCGTATGATTATAACTTATCCAAGAAATCAAGTTGGTTGAAAACAGCTTGTTGTTCTTGTTTTCATGGATGATATAATATATAATCTATAATCTACTGAAGCAGCAGTGTCTCTTTCATGAAGTTTGTCTTGTTTTTTTTTTGTTATATATTTCATATATTTTCATTTTTTTTTTATTGTATATATATATATATATACATATATTTCTCCTTTTTAAATATCTATCTATTTTCAGTCACTGAATTAATATACTAGCTGTCTTTATATCATGGAAAAATGTTCTCTTGTATTTAGAATATTTTCATCAAAAAGAACTATGCTAATATTCATCAATAATATATATATGTGTGTATATATATGTGGTGTGTGCATGTCTCTATATAAGTATATATATATACATACATTCACATTTATATATACCCATATATATACATTTATACCCATATATACATATACATACACACACATATGTGTTGTATATATATATGTACATAGGTATATGTATATATTCATATATGTATGTACGTATATATACATATATATATATATTCATAAATGTATGTATATATATATATATATATATATATATATATATGTAGAACTATATTGCCAATACTGTAAGGCTTATAAATGAATATGTACAAAAAGATTTTTCTGTATGTGTAATAAACTTGTATTTAATATTGCTGCAAAATTAACCCCATAGTTAAATTGCAGAGCTTTCAGCAAATTTTGAAGGGGATCAATTCGACTAGGTTTATCATTCTTGTGAGTGGATTTGGTAGGTGGAAACTGAAAGAAGCCCATTATATATTGCAAATGTTCACATGTTGTTTTACTTCTGCAATACAAAAAAAAATATATAGTTTAACACTATTTTTATATCATTTCTAATAATATTTAATCATAAAAATATAATGGAATTCTTTAAACATGGAATGGTTATGAGGGTTCCTCTGGGGCATCAAAGGTGAAAAACGGTTGAGAACTACTGTTTAACATGGTTATCTGACATGCAAGAAACAGCAGCCACATTACTTTCAATTTATACACTTCATTGGCTTTAGTAACAAAAAAATTGAATGGATAAATTAGTTCTTCCTACAATGACTTAACAAAAGAGAGATGGGCATGGCTGGAATGCTTTTGGCCATAGATTTGCTCAGTCAACAGTAAATAAGAACGGTTTCTGTAATATGCCAACAAAACTCATTGTAGAGACAAATGTGTGTGTGTATAAATGTTTTATTTGTGTATACATGTGTAGGTGTGCATATATATGTCTGTGTGTGTTTATGTGTTAATTATAAAGTGGATGCTAACCTAATTGATGTTGTAAGACAATGATTCCTTTTAATTAATTAAAATTACATTCTTAGTAATGGGAACAGTCACTTTCTAAATTACTAATTCTAGTAAAAAAAAAAAATGAAAAAGAAAAACAAGAAAAGCTGTGGAGACAACCCATAAATTTTAATTAAGATTAACTGAATGTGCTGTGCTGTGGAGAGAGAAACCACAACCATATGGTTTCAATTCAACCACAAAGTGGGGGACGCTTTGGAAACACCTCTTTTGCCATAACTTTGTATTGACCAAAGCCTCAAATGGGAAATTCTATTGATGGTAACTCCTTGGAAGTCCATCAGATAAATGTATATAATGTATATATATATATGTATGCATGCATGTATCATCATCATCATCATCATCATCATCATCTTCTTCTTCTTCTTCTTCTTCTTTTTCTTCTTCTTCTTTTTCTTCTTCTTTTTCTTCTTCTTCTTCTTCTTTGTCTTCTTCTTCTTCTTCTTTGTCTTCTTCTCCTCCTCCTCCTCCTCCTCCTCCTCCTTCTTCTTCTTCACCACCATTTAACATCTATATTCCATGCTGGCATGGTTTGGACGGTTTGACAGGATCCAGTTGGTCCAAGAGGTGCACTGTGGCTCCAGTGTCTGTTTTCTATGGCTGAATGCCCTTTCTAATGTCAACCAGTCTATAGTGTGTGTGTGTACAGGATGTTTTTTTCATGCCAGCAGCACTACTACAATCAATATGCAGTATAGAAACAAACATGTACGTGCACTCACACACACACACACACACACACACATGCACACAACGCACACACACACACACAGAGTAGGGCATGACACAAGCTCTCTTCATCTCCACAAGTACAAGAATCAAACAGCAACCACCGAAATTAGCACCGGAGATAACCCCCACTACCTGCCTGTTCCAAAATCTCAGGTTCGCCACAATCCTTGTAGACACGATTAAAGGTTGATTGGTGAGATCATAGAAATGTTAGAACAGAAATGTGTGGATGTATGTTATGTACAAGACATAAGATTTAAAAGGATTCTCAACCAAACTACGTATAAGTAAGAGACAATGATATAAATTCTTCCGAGATGAGGAGCACCAGTTATAGTAGGAGTAAGCATAAACAAGTTTTTAGGTGAGAAGTTGATATATATAGCGATTGAGTTTGTCAGGGTGAGTAGTAAGACAAACAAGGTGAGACTACATATAGGCAACTCAAGAGTAATATTAGGATTGGCAGATAAACTGAAGGCGCACTATTTACATTATTTGCATTCGATGGATATTTGTCCTCATCTTGTTTGTTGTTAACACAGCGTTTCGGCTGATATACCCTCCAGCCTTCATCAGGTGTCTTGGGGAAATTTTGAACCTGGGTTCTCATTCTTAAGGTATTTTTCGATATTATTATTATTATTTTTATGAGATTTGATACATAAAAGATACCCCAGCCTCGCCTGACACCTGTACTGGTGGCACGTAAAAATCACCCACTACACTCACAGAGTGGTTGGTGTTAGGAAGGGCATCCAGCTGTAGAAACACTGCCAGATCAGACTGGAGCCTGGTGTAGCCTCATGGCTTCCCAGATCCCCGGTCAAACCGTCCAACCCATGCTAGCATGGAAAACGGACGTTAAACGATGATGATGATGATGATGATTACAAGAGGTTCACAGCTAGTCTTTCAAATTACTTCTTATTCACACTGTGTTAAGCATCTTATATATGGCTTATACATAATCTGAGAACAATGACAGCAGCAGCCAACCATTCAAGACGAAGTCTGACAGTGCAGTCTACAGTGGTTTGGTTTGTCTCATCTGTAGAATGAGCACTAGAACTCTACCACACCAACTTTTGTTGGGGAAGTGATGTGTGCACCAGAGAATCCTGTGCAGTGCACCAAAGAGGAGGAAGCACTCCGTCGGTTACGACGACGAGGGTTCCGGTTGATCCGAATCAACGGAACAGCCTGCTCGTGAAATTAACGTGTAAGTGGCTGAGCACTCCACAGACACGTGTACCCTTAACGTAGTTCTCGGGGATATTCAGCATGACACAGAGAGTGACAAGGCTGGCCCTTTGAAATACAGGTACAACAGAAACAGGAAGTAAGAGTGAGAGAAAGTTGTGGTGAAAGAGTACAGCAGGGATCACCACCATCCCCTGCCGGAGCCTCGTGGAGCTTTAGGTGTTTTCGCTCAATAAACACTCACAACGCCCGGTCTGGGAATCGAAACTGCGATCCTATGACTGCGAGTCCGCTGCCCTAACCATTGGGCCATTGCGCCTCCACATTGCACCAAAGAAGACATGAGTGAAACAAACTGCAGAAGATTTGAAGTTGAAGCGCCTCAACCTGTATCAGTAAAGGTTATGAACATGACTGAGAAAAATTAGCAGTACACTTTGAATGAAGTTATTGTGATATTTGTTCTGCACTCAGTTACAGGCTGTCCGTTCGCATTTTCACTGTCAGAAATGTAAGAACACAGTCTAGTCTGTCAGTGATTGATTTGAGGAAAGCTGTACCTAGAAGCTTATTGTTTGACTAGTTGCAATATAAAATAAATAATCTTTTCTACTGTAGGCACAAGGCTCGAAATTTTGGCGGGGGGGGGGGGGAATCGACTCCAGTACACAACTGGTACTTAATTTATTGACCCCGAAAGGATGAAAGGCAAAATCAACCTCAGCAGAATTTGAACTCAGAATGTAAAGGCAGACAAAATACCTATTTCTTTACTACCCACAAGGGGCTAAACATAGAGTAGATAGACAAAGACAGACAAAGGGATTAAGTCAATTACATCGACCCCAGTGTGTAACTGATACTTAATTTATTGACCCCGAAAGGATGAAAGGCAAAATCAACCACGGCAGAATTTGAACTCAGAATGTAAAGGCAGAATAAATACCTATTTCTTTATTACCCACAAGGGGTTAAACACAGAGGGGACAAACAAGGACAGACATAGGTATTAAGTCGATTACACCAAGCCCAGTGCGTAACTGGTACTTAATTTATCGACACCGAAAGGATGAAAGGCAAAGTCGACCTCGGCGGAATTTGAACTCACAACGTAACGCAGACGAAATACCGCTAAGCATTTCGCCCAGCGTGTTAACGTTTCTGCCAGCTCGCCCCCTTAATATAAAATAAATGATAGATGAATAAACCTCTCAGCTTATCCTATCAGTTTATCTGAAGGAAAATAACTACCAACAGCAACAACCATTAAGATGGATGCTGTTTACTTGAAGAACGCTGCAGACATCTGTTGATGACTTGAAGAATTTCTGTAACGTTTTGTGAATTTTAAACTTGGAATTGTAATTTTGGTTCCATGAATGGTATTTCAGAAGAAGTATCCTAATTTGAATCATCATTGTATGTAAAATGAAGTCTTTGTCAATGTGATGTAATAACACATGTGTATATGTGTATGTGTGTGCATGTGTGTGTGACTCTATGTGTGTTTATATGTTTTCTAGCACGCTTGCTATTCCCCTTTACCACTCAACATAGATATGTGCAGTTTATATATAAACACATACATACATACATATATAAATATATTTATATATATATATATATATATATATATATATATATTCACACACAGAGACACAGACACACAATCACATGCATATACATGTGAAAAGGAACAAACACGAACACAACGCATATATGTATATATGTATATACGCAAGTGGTATTTATGTAAGTAATGTATGTATGAATATTCATATCTATCAGTAACTTTTGTATATCTTTTTATCTGTTTTGCATTTAGGCCCACATATATACATGAACATTATCATTTTCATCTCTTTGTGTGTCTTACTATGCATGTACAAATTTTGTGGATGTGGGTATATTTTTATATATATATATATACACACACACATATATACATATAAATATACATATATATATATATACATACATATATATATATGTGAATGTGTGTGTGTGTATTATATATATATGTATATATACATATACATATCTATATATTTGTTTATGTATATATACATACACATATATATATATGTATGTATATGTATATATGTATATATGTGTATATATGTATATATATACATATATATATGTATTTGTATACATATATATATATGTATATATATATATATGTATGTATATATATATGTATATATGTATATATATGTATCTATATATATATGTATATACACACACAGAGCATACATGCACACTTATATACACATTGACACATTAATATAAATAGGATCTATGCATATTGTATTTACATATATATATATATATAAACACCGACCCATTAATATAAATAGAATGTATGTGTCTGTGTGAGTGAGTGTGTTTATATGCATATGTGTTTGTGCATGTGTATATATATATATATTATGTGTATATCCACCCACACTTATATAACATACATTACATATATATAAAGATGTATATATATATATGGAAGTCGAAGAGCTTAGTCATTGGGTAAAAAACATTGAACAGAATAAATGGGATGTTTAATGTTCAAAATTACGTTTGATGTTGTAATGTGGAAGATTTTTTTTCTTTTTTTTATGCATTTAAAAAAACAATAATATTTTATATATATAAATGTGTTTCTCCTCTGTTAAAATATGCAAGTGTGTAGATACACATGCATACTCATACTTTGATTTTAAACACTAAAGTGTTGCCATATATATATATATATGTGTTCTAGTGGAGTCTTATTCCCGTACCAACTTACATATATTTATGCATATTTTACATGTCGATGTTTTTGAATGTAGGATCTCTTATAAAGCATGTTTTGTGATGCTAGTATTCTTGTAAGCTTAATCTGTGATTCAACTTCGATTTCATTTCCCTTACTCATCTAATAACTCTATGTTGTTCCCTTTTGCTTGAAAAAGTAGGCAAATCTCCTTTAAAATACTTCATGCTCCTTAATAATTAAGGACACAATAATTAGTTTAGTTTTGCGTGTACCACCTTACGTCTAAAAATAAATATGTGATGCGGAAATCTGAACTATCTTCTATAGTATTTATGTTTGCATAAATACTAGACACAGGAGTGGCTGTGTGGTAAGTAGCTTGCTTACCAGCCACAAAGTTCCGGGTTCAGTCCCACTGTCTGGCACCTTGGGCAAGTGTCTTCTACTATTGACTCGGGGCGACCAAAGACTTGTGAGTGGATTTGGTAGATGGAAACTGAAAGAAGCTCATCGTATACATGTGTGCGTCTGTGTATGTATATATATATATATATAGATAGATAGATAGAGAGAGAGAGAGAGATGTGTGTGTGTGTGTGTGTGTGTGTTTGTGTGTCTGTGTTTGTCCCCCCAAATATCGCTTGACAACCAATGCTGGTGTGTTTGTGTCCCCATAACTTAGCAGTTCGGCAAAAGAGACCGATAGAATAAGTACTAAGCCTACAAAGAATAAGTCCTGGGGTCGATTTCCTCGACTAAAGGTGGTACTCTAGCATGGCCACAGTCAAATGACTGAAGCAAGTAAAAGAGTAAAAAAGATCGGGGCAGACAACAGCACAACTGTTACCAGTACTACCAGAAAGAACCTTTGGCATCCTCACAGAAACTCCTTGAAATAACAGCCAAATGTTTCCTGAAATCATATTCTACCATCTTTAAGCAAAAGAGAATACGTTTGCAAATGAAATTCTGGATTGCCTATTTTCAAATAATCTGCAATATAGTTATGGTTAGAATGGGTGTAAGAATAATAGAATAATGTAATAAATGCTATAGATTATTTTATTTTCAGCCTCCAGGATTAACCCTTTAGCATGTAACCTGGCCATTCCCAGCCAAAATATTCTGTATGTTTTGTATTCAAACTGACTAGGTCCAGCCTCTCACACCTTCACTACAATGTTTGTCTAAATATGAACAATCATATCATCATAATCTCAAAAGTATGAAATAATGCATACTCTTTTACTCTTTTACTTGTTTCAGTCATTTGACTGTGGCCATGCTGGAGCACCGCCTTTAGTCGAGCAAATCGACCCCAGGACTTATTCTTTGTAAGCCTAGTACTTATTCTATCGGTCTCTTTTGCCGAACCGCTAAGTAACGGAGGACATAAACACACCAACATCGGTTGTCAAGCAATGCTAGGGGGACAAACTCAGACACACACACATACACATATATATATACAAATATACGACAGGCTTCTTTCAGTTTCCGTCTACCAAATCCACTCACAAGGCTTTGGTCAGCCTGAGACTATAGTAGAAGACACTTGCCCAAGATGCCACGCAGTGGGACTGAACCTGGAACCATGTGGGATGTAAGCAAGCTACTTACCACACAGCCACAATTCAAAACAATATTAATTTTGAAGTGCCCTTTCGGTCATGAATGACCATAGGATTGTGTATTCCTCCAAGGCACAAGTCCAAGCTAGGTTGTTTATAGAAGCGCAGCAGTCACCCATGCATACCATCCTCCCCTCTCCATGCCACGGATGGTATCTAAGGGAAAGACAAAGGCCGATACAGCTTGTCACCAGTGATGTTGCAACTCATTTCTATGGCTGAGTGAACTGGAGTAACATGAAATAAAGTATCTTGCTCAAGAACACAACACACAACCTGGTCTGAGAACTGAACTCACTCCCTTATAATTGCAAGCCTATCACTCTAATCACTAAGTCATGTGCTTTCATTTAATTAATATGCATTACAATTGACAGTGTAATCTGAATGTTAAAGGCTTAAACACATGACTAATTTCTGTCCTTGTGCTAACATGATAAGCTCTTAGTAGGAAGATTCACCTGATTATCAGAATATCAGACAAAATGCTCTCCTGTATTGGCTTGAGTCATTCTACATTCTGAGTTCAAAACCTGTCAAGGCTGATTTTGTTTTTTCTCTTTAAAAGATGAATAATATAAGGTTCCATTTAGCTATTAGGATCAACTTAATCAACAAATCCCTTCCCAACAAATTTCTGGCTTCATGCTTATAATAGAAACAGTTATTATTATTATTATCATTATTATTATTTTAATAAGGGAGTGAGCTGGAGAATCATCAGCACGCCAGGCAAAATGCTTAGCTGCATTTCATCCGTCCTTCCATTCTGAGTTCAAATTACATTAAGATTCAATTTGCCTTTCATCCTTTTGGAGTTGATGAAACAAGTACCAATAGCACACTGGTGTTGATATAATCCCCAAAATTTGCAGGCCTTGTGCCGTGCTTATAGCAGAAAGAATTATCATTGTTATTACTATTATTATTATTATTATTATTATTATTATTATTATTATTATTATTATTATTATTATCACTATCATCATTATTATTATTATTATCATCAACATCCTCATTATCATCATTATTGAGTAACAGAGCAGTGCATGCCATCAACGGGAAAATAAGTAAAAATATGTGAAACCCAGGATACATATCATAACTGCCTATCTGATAAGGGTATATCAGGCACATGCATCACAAGAATATGTGCACAACATGGTGATCTCATATTAAGATAAACAATACATGACCTTGCAAGTGAGGCCCAGTTAGAATTTTCTTCAGGTCAAATAGCCCATCCCGCTCAAAAGTTCCCTGAATAAGGGTCATATATGGATGTTGAACGAAACATCCATGTTTCCAGAAGTGAATTATTCAAACCCCAAATATTTCCTCTCAACACATGGTTATGATGGTCCCCAACCACTTCTGCTCATGATCAGAGATGCACATATTGCCAGCCACTAAGGGACATACTCAACTGGTTAAAGTCAAACAACTGACAAGCAAATCTGTGTTATTGAGCAGAATATTTGCTGTAGTCCATCTTTTATACCAAGACAACACAATGTACATGATAACACTTCCAATCAGTTAAGATAAGAAACCATGATAGCCACTGTCTTTTTATCATTATTATTATTATTATATTATTCAGTAGTTTTATTTTTATAGCGTACTTTCACTTCACTACCAAGCGCAGCTCTGTGTGCCTTGGGTATGTGCTGTGATTTGTTGTGATGCTCTGATGGTTATTGTATGGAAAGTGTTCAGTGTGTGTGTGTATACATATAATGAGAAATATTTCATGGATGAAAATTTTATATTCTAATTATTATTATTATTATTATTATTAGTATTATTATTATTATTATTATTATTATTATTATTATTATTATTATTATTATTATTTTATTATTATTATCCTTTTCTGCTGTGTTTATTCTGTATTTTATGTAGTCTGTTCTTAGTGCTTGCTCTTGGGCAACACAGATTAGAGCCTCCATTTCCAGTCTTAAATCACTTTTAGTCATCCACAGCCATCTTTTTTCTCTGTCTGTCTTTTCTTCAACATCTCTATGAAATTGACCATGCATTCTTTTCTTTACCCACCTATTTTCAGTTTCATTCGTTTCCAATTTCTTGTATAGTGCTTTATCTTTGCAATCTTTCATCCTACACAAGCCTGACCTTCTTACTTCTAATAATAGTGGTTCTGTGGCATTTATTATTATTATTATTATCATCATCATTAAGGCAATAAGCTAGCAGAAATGTTACTTTTGCAGGAAAAATTGCTTAGCAGCATTTCTTCTGACTTTATGTTCTGAGTTCAAATGCCACTGGGATAGACTTTCATTTTCCTCTGTTTGGGGTCAATAAAATAAATACCAGTTGAGCACTGGGGGCAATGTAATCAACTTTCTCCCAGACCCCAAAATGCAGGATGTTGATCAACACACCCAAAATGCAGGCTTTGTGCTAAAATTTGAAATCGTTATTATTATTATTATTATTATTATTATTATTATTATTATTGGTGATTTAACTCAGGTTTAATCTTATTCCTGGTAGGATCTATGTAGTCTTTCGAGTGCTTAAAACGTTCCTGATAATCTTTCCTATTCTAAAGAATCAAGCTCTTTGTAAGTGCTCTACAGGGTGTTCTATTCTAATCTCCTTCAGTCATTTGTCAATATCTTTAATTACAGTTCCCAATGCACCAATTATCACAGACACAAACTTTACAGTTTTCATATTCAAAATTCTTCTAATTTCAAATTTTAAGGATTTGTATTTTCTGTTTTTGTTTTTATCCTCTTTCTTTACAATCTTGGAGTCAAACATAAATAATAATAATAATAAAATAATAATAATAATAATAATAATAATAATAATAATAATATTATTATTATTATTATTACCATTATTATTATTATTACCATTATTATTATTACTATTATTATTATTATTATTATTATTAAGAAGAAGAAGAAGAAGAAGAAGAAGAAGAAGAAGAAGAGAAGAAGAAGAAGAAGAAGAAGAAGAAGAAGAATGCAATAAAATTTGTAATAGATTGTTTATTTAACGGTTTGAACAATATTTCACCAGATCATCTGTCTTCTTCAGGTTCAAAATCTGAAATGAAAATAGCTGCAGAAAAAACAGAAATTCAAAATACAAACAAGGAAATCCTTCGTCCCTATTTTGACAGAATGACATCATCAGTTTTCACTTTTGTAACTAGTAAAAGGAAAAATAAAAATAAAACGAAAAGAAATAAAGAAAAAGAGGTGAATAGAGTACTTAGTCTAACAGTTTTGTGTAAATGTGATGAAATTCCTCTGTCATTCTATTCATTCCTCAATGGTGTGATTTTAGTAATTCACAAATATATTTGTCCTCATGCATTTTGACAACTGAAAGTGTAGTAGATTCAGAATATTTTCTGAGAATGTGCACTTTCAGGTTTTCCTCAAAAGTGAAGCTGTGTAGTGTAAAATATTCATCAAGTTCTGTCAAACCACTACTATTGTGCCTGGGCCTATTGAATCATATCTTTGCCGATTGAATCTTTTATTTAATTTTTCTATCGTCCAACTGACATAAATTGAGTTGTGTCTGGTGTATCCTGCTGCATACACCAAATATGAATCTTTACACATTCCACTTTCTATATAAATCATAACATTTCTGTTATAATTCCTAACAGAATAGACTTAACACATATTGTTGCACAATGGCAGGAGTGGCTGTGTGGCAAGTAGCTTGTTTACCAACCACATGGTTCTGGGTTCAGTCCCACTGTGTGGCACCTTGGGCAAGTGTCTTCTACTATAGCCTCGGGCCAACCAAAGTCTTGTGAGTGGATTTGGTAGACAGAAACTGAAAGAAGCTCGTCATATATATGTATATATATATATATATATATATGTGCGTGTGTGTTTGTTTGTCTGTGTTTGTCCCACTAGCATTGCTTGACAACCGATGCTGGTGTGTTTATGTCCCCGTCACTTAGTGGTTCGGCAAAAGAGACCGATAGAATAAGTACTGGGCTTACAAAGAATAGGTCCCGGGGTCGAGTTGCTCAATTAAAGGTGGTACTCCAGCATGGCCACAGTCAAATGACTGAAACAAGTAAAAGAGTAAAAGAATGAATATGGCTTACCTCTCTTGAGGTTGTATTTCAAGGTGCAGCAAGCAGAAACTCCAGTGTTAGTTTTCTTGAAGTTAGAGGTAGTGGTTAATATTTCTCTTATATCTTTATTGTGTCTAAAAGCTACAGTAGGTGACTGAGGGAATATTTGTTAGAAACAAGAATATTTTTTCTGCAAAATGCTGGTAACTTTCATTGAACACATGCAATGCCAGTGAAATTTCGGTGCCAGTTAATCACTAAAGCAATTTTATCACAAATTTTACTTTGGTTTCTAAAATTATGTGTGGAAGTTTGACTTTTCTTGTTAATTTTATTTATGCCATTTGAGATTTCCTTTAATCGTGTTTGACATGATGGTGTACTAAAGAATTTGCACATTTCCAGTAATCCCCTACATCAATACAAATCCGTTTTATCCTCAAACATTGGGATTTTGGGGTTTGACTTAATTATATGATGTGGATGATTGGAGTGGTGATGAAGGTAAATGTGGGATGAAATGGGCTTGTAAAATAACTCTGTCACTTTTCCGCCACTAGAAAACTTTACTTTTATGTTCAAAAACTCAACACTAGTTTTTGAAAAACTAGACATAAATTTTATACTGGACTTAAATCCATAGTTTTTAGAGTAAAAGTAACAGAAATGCAAGAAGTTAACTAAACTGTCCTGTGATCCTTCCCAGACAAAAAAAATATCATCAATGAACCATAACCAGAGTATTGTTTGATGACCATGCAGGGATTTGAATGTCTTCATTAACTCTGTCTTGAATTTCTTTATTATTTCTTTTTCCTTTTACCAGTTATGAAAGTGAAAACTGATGATGTCATTCTGTCAAAATAGAAATACAGGATTTCCTTGTTTGTATTTTGAATTTCTGTGTTTCTGCAGTTATTTAAATTTTATCTTTTGAACTTGAAGAAGACAGCCAATCTGCTGAAATATTGTTCAAACTGTTAAATAAACAATCACAACTTGCAATGTGCTCTTCTTATTGTCTTTTTACCTTCATGAAGTGTTACATCAATCATTATTATTATTATTATTATTATTATTATTATTATTATTATTATTATTATTGGGTGAGAGAGCAATACAAGCCTTCAAAGTGATGCTGGGGTACAAATATACAAAACCCAATATACCCATCATGGCTACCTGTCTGATAAGGGTACACCAGACACAAGCATCACAACCACATGTGTATGACATGGTGATCTCATATCAAGATAAACAACGCATGACCTTGCAGGTAGGGCCGAGTTAGAATTTTCTTCAGGTCGAATTATCTATCCTGCTCAAAAGGTCTCAGAGTAAGTGTTGTTTAAGCATGTTGAACAAAACACATGTTTCTGGAGGTGAATTATTCAAACTTCAAAGAATTCTTCTTAACATATAGATATGATGCTTCTAAACTACTTCTGCTCATGATCAGAGATGCACATATTGTCAGCCACCAAGGGATATGCTCAACTGGTTAAGCAAATCAGTGGTATTAAGCAGAATATTTACTCTGGTCCATCTTTTATAGCAAGACAAAACAATGTACATGATAACACTTCCAATCAGTTAAGATGAGAAACCATGAGAGCTACTGCCTGGGTTTGCTTTATTATTATTAAGGAGGTGCATGTGGCAGGCTGGCAGGAATGTTAGCATGCTGGGTGAAATTGTAAGCGGTATTTCAAAATTCCGCCGAGGTCTACTTTGCCTTTCATCCTTTTGGGGGTCAATAAATTAAGTACCAGTTGCATACCGAGGTAGATCTAATCAACTAGTTCCTTCCTCCAAAATTTCAGGCCTTGTGCCTAGAGTAAAAATGTATTATTATGGATGTGATCTGGCAGAATTGTTAGCACACTGTGAAATACTTAACAGTGTTTCGTCTGTTTTCACCTTCTGAGTTCAAATTCCGCTGAGGTCGACATTGCCTTTCATCCTTTTGGAGTCAATACCAGTTGAATATTGGAGTCGATATAATTGGCTATCTCCCTTCCCTTCACTAAACTTCAGGCCTTGTGCCTTTTGTAGAAAGGGTCATCATCATCATTATCATCATCATCATCATTATTATTATTATTAGAAGACAGTGAGCTGGCAGAATTGTTAGCATGCTAGACGAAATATTTATTGGTATTTTGCCTGTCACTCCATTCTGAGCTCAAATTCTAGTAAGGTCAACTTTGCTTTACATACTTTCGAGGTCAATAAAAGTAAATATTGGTTGAATGGTGGGGTCAATGTAATTGACTCATCCCCTCTCCCAAAATTGCTGCCCTTCTAACAAAACTTGAAACCATTATCATTATTATTATTATTAGTAGTAGTAGTAGTAGTAAGGTGGTGAGCTGGCAGAAACGTTAGCACGCCGGGCGAAATGCTTAGCGGTATTTTGTCTGCCGTTACGTTCTGAGTTCAAATTCCGCCGAGGTCAATTTTGCCTTTCATCCTTTCGGGGTCGATTAAAGAAGTACCAGTTACGCACTGGGGTCGATGTAATCGACTTAATCCGTTTGTCTGTCCTTGTTTGTCCCCTCTGTGTTTAGCCCCTTGTGGGTAGTAAAGAAATAGGTATTTCGTCTAATGCTACGTTCTGAGTTCAAATTCCGCCAAGGTTGACTTTGCCTTTCATCCTTTTGGGGTCGATTAAATAAGTACCAGTTACATACTGGGGTCGATATAATCAACTTAAACCGATTGTCTGTCCTTGTTTGTCCTCTCTGTGTTTAGCCCCTTGTGGGTAGTAAATAAATAGGTATTTCGTCTGTCTTTACATTCTTATTTGTGAGGGGCGCGTCTTAGTGGTTAGGGCATTCGGCTCATGATCGTAAGGTTGTGAGTTCGATTCCCGCGACGCGTGTGTCCTGAGCAAGACACTTTATTTCACGTTGCTCCAGTCCACTCAGCTGGCAAAAATGAGTTGTACTTGTATTTCAAGGGTCAGCCTTGTCACTCTCTGTGTCACACTGATTATCCCCGAGAACTACGTTAAGGGTACACGTGTCTGTGGAATGCTCAGCCATTTGCACGTTAATTTCACGAGCAAGCTGTTCCGTTGATCGTATCAGCTGGGACCCTCGTCGTCGTAACCGGCAGAGTCTTTGACATTCTTAGTTTAAATTCCGTCGAGGTTGACTTTGCCTTTCATCTTTTTGGGGGTCAATAAATTAAGTACTAGTTACGTACTGGGATCGATCTAATCGATTGGCCCCTTCCTCCAAAATTTCAGGCTTTGTACCTATAGTAGAAAGATTATTATTATTAGTAGTAGCAACAGCAATATCAATGGCATTATTATTATTATTGCCATTTTTTACTGTTAGTTTGTTTTGCAAGTAGAATTAAGATACTTTTTTTTTTATTTCCTATTCTAAACTAGAAACACATTCAAAAATCCTAAAATTAAATTCTCCCTTGCAATGTTTCATTTGAAAAGACAGTTTTCCCTTTTTTTTTTCAATTTTTAGTTGTATTTTCTCTTTTTACATATTTTTCATTTTTTTTTACTTTACTTTTTTTTTTTTTTTATCATTTTCAAAACAAAAGAAATTAGTTCCATTCACTTTTTGAAAAATTCTGCAGAAATTATTTTACCCACAACAATATATAGATATGTATGTGTGTGTGTATGTGTGCATGTATGTGCATGTGTGTGAGTTTTTGTGTGTGTGTACACACACCCACACCCACACACACATGTATATATACATATATATGTGTGTGTAAGTGTGTGTATGTGCTTGTGTGTGTGTGTATTTGGAACCAATTCATTGATATATCAGCTATATTTAATTTGTAATAATAATAATAATAATAATAATAATACCATCACCAACAGCAACAATAGACAAAAATGAAGAACTGCTGATGAATGTTAAAGGATTTAGCTCATTTAATGTCTCTGGTTTGAGAAGTAAATGTATGTGTGTGTGTATGTGTGTGTGTGTTCGTGTGTTTGTGTGTTTGTGTGTGTGTGTGTGTGGTGTGTGTGTGTGTGTGTGTGTGTGTGTGCTGTGCTTGTGCGTTTGTGTGTGTGTGTGTGTGTGTGTTTAGATTCAATTTTTCATTCTAGAATCAACATCTTTGAAAGTTTGATTCAATTGGTACAAAGAGTAGAGAGCAGAATGGTACAAGAAAGATAAAGAGAGTGAGGGTGACAGTAGGACATAGAAAGACAGAGAGATGGAGAGAGAGAGAGAGAGAGAGAGAGAGAGAGAGAGAGATTATTATCTGATGTAAATATAGAGATATCTTGAAAAAGGAAAAAAAAATAACACATCTTTTCTGGGACATTTTATTATTATCCAAGTTCAAAAGCTTATCTTTATTTGCTTTCTTTCTGAATACTATTTTATTTTATTTCATATTTTACTTACTTTTATAGAATACAAGAAAATGTTATGTTGAATTGTGGCTAGCATTCATTTCAATAATATAGCTGTTATGATCGAGCTGGCAGAAACGTTAGCACGCCGGGCGAAATGCTTAGCGGTATTTTGTCTGCAGTTACGTTCTGAGTTCAAATTTTGCCGAGGTCGACTCTGCCTTTCATCCTTTTGGGGTCGATTATATAAGTACTAGTTACACACTGTGGTCGATATAATCGACTTAACTCGTTTGTCTGTCCTTGTTTGTCCCCTCTGTGTTTAACCCCTTGTGGGTAGTAAAGAAATAGGTATTTTGTCTGCCACTACACTTTGAGTTTAAATTCCGCTGAGGTCGACTTTACCTTTCATCCTTTCGGGGTCAATAAAAGTACTGGTTGCGTACTGAGGTTGATCTAATCGACTGCCCACCCCCCAAGTTTCGGACCTTGCGCCTAGAGTAGAAATGAATATAGCTGTTATGATATTTTTGTTGTTGTTAGTGTTATTACTATTAGCATTGTTTTTAAGGCAATAACCTTGTAGAATCATTAACACACAGGGTTTAGCGGTATTTTGTCTGTCATTAATTTCTGCTGAGGTCAAGTTTGCCTGTCATTCTTTCAGGGTCAATAAAATAAGTACAATTTAAGCACTGGGGGTCAATGTAATCGACAGGTTCCTCTCCCACAAATTTCATGCCTTGTGCCTATAGAAGAAAGGATTATTATTATTGTTGCTGTTTTTATTCTTATCATTATCATTATTGTTATTTTCTAGATAGCAAGCTGGCAGAATCGTTAGCACACTGGAAAAAGTGCTTAGTGGTATTTTACCTGTCCCTATGTCATGAGTTCAAAGCTTGCCAAGGTCAATTTGCCTTTCCTCTTTTCAGAGTCAATAAAATAAGTACCAGTTGCATATGGGGTCAATCTAATATTCAGGCCTTGTGCCTATAGTAGAAAGGATTATTATTATTATTTTCCTATATACTCAACTGATTAGATGTTGAAAAAGAAAAAAATTCCATCATCAAATTACAACCAATATACTGAGATGCCATGAACTCTCCTAACTATCCTAGTTGTCCCTAATAACGCTGTTTTCTGTACTAAACTGGGTTTTAAATATTATTATTATTATTATTATTATTATTATTATTATTATTATTGAGTGAGATAACAGTGCATGCCATCAAAGTGATACTGGGGTAAAATATGCAAAGCCTAGTATGACCATCATGACTACTCGTCTGATAAGGGTACACCAGGCACATGCATCACAACCATATGTGCGCGACATGGTGATCTCATATCAAGATAAACAGCACATGACCTTGCAGGTGGGGCCCAGTTAGAATTTTCTTCAGGTTGAGTAGCCCATCCCACTCAAAAGGTCCCTGAATAAGGGTTGTTTAAGGATGTTGAAAGAACCACCCATGTTTCCAGAGGTGAATTATTCAAACCCCAAAGAATCCCTCTCAACACATGGCTATGATGCTCCCCCACTACTTCTGCTCGTGATCAGAGATGCACATATCGTCAGCCACTAAGGGACATGCTCAACTGGTTAAAGTCAAACAACTGACAAGCAAATCTGTGGTATTGAGCAGAATATTTGCTGTAGCCCATCTTTTATACCAAGACAAAACAATGTACATGATAACACTTCCAATCAGTTAAGTTCAGAAGCCATGAGAGCCTTTATTATTATTATTATTATCATTATTATTATTATTATTATTATTATTATTATTCACATACACTCAACAGAGTAGACTGTTGGAAAAGAAAAGAATCCTAACATCCGGCTACAACAAGTTCCCTTAGATGCCTAGAACCCTTCTATTGGATTACAACAAGTAACCTTAGATGTCAAGAACCCTCTTAAGTAATTATCTTCATCATCTTAAGTAATTATCTTAAGTAATTATCATCATCATCATCATCATCATTATTATTATAATTATTTTGTCTTTGCACAGCTTCTAATGCTGGAGATGTACTACAGTGTCAGCTGCTTACTACCAGTGAACCAGTGAACTGAGGTAACACCCCTTATTTTTCAAGCACCATCTGGAGTATTGAAGCAGTGCTGTTTTCTGCAAGTGTTCCACTCTTATTGCATCTCCCAACCATCATCATTATCAGGCAAAATATCATTGTTATTTTTTTTACTAATCTGCAAAACTTACCTATATTTAGAATCCTGTAGGCCCTTGAAAATTCTAGTGATATCAGGTGGGTGTATGTAAGGAAACCTATAATTAGACCACTATTTGGAGGTAACAATCTCTTGCTGCTGTAGATATTACCATCTGATATAAGTTCTTCTTTCTAGACTATTCTAGCCCTGCATTTGTTCATTTTTGCCCATGTTTGTTTGTACTTGTTGCATTGCTATAGAAAAATGTCTTGTGATTCTGAAGAACTCTTTTACTCTTTTACTTGTTTCAGTCATTTGACTGCGGCCATGCTGGAGCACCGCCTTTAGTCGAACAACTCGACCCTGGGACTTATTCTTTGTAAGCCCAGTACTTATTCTATCGCTCTCTTTTGCCGAACCGCTAAGTGACGGGGACATAAAAACACCAGCATCGGTTTTCAAGCAATGTTAGGGGGACAAACACACACACACAAACATACATGCACATACATATATATATACATATATACGACAGGCTTCTTTCAGTTTCCGTCTACCAAATCCACTCACAAGGCATTGGTCGGCCCGGGGCTATAGCAGAAGACACTTGCCCAAGATGCCATGCAGTGGGACTGAACCTGGAACCATGTGGTTGGTAAGCAAGCTACTTACCACACAGCCACTCCTGCGTCTATTGAAATTAAAACAAGAAATTAAAACAATATTATGGTATTTGGCAGGATAGGACAAAACATAGTCAGGTCAATCATTTCTTAACCTGCAAGAAATATCAAAAACATTATCCCTCATATTACACATTATTAATTCGGTATAATGTTTCAATACAAAATTAAGTTTTTCAGGACATTTTCCTTGTCGTGGGTTATCGTGGTTGTCCTCTTAGCTGCTGGTGAATGGAAATACGTTTCTAGGGCTGTGTATAGAAGTAATTAACAACACTCACAAACAATTAACAGATGCTTTAATTACTGAAAATAGTGTTTTCTGTATTGGTCTCTTGCCAAAAACTAACAGTGATGATTACACACTTGGAAGAGACATAGTACTGGGATCTCTGACAATTTAGCCAGTATAGCAATTGTGACTGACCCATCACAACAGGAAAATAATTGTGTTATATTCATGACAACAAAATCTGTGCCTTCTATCTGCAACAGCTGATGATGAAGTAAAAATGGGGAAGTCAAGCAGTAGGTCCAACATTCTAAGGTTACAGCCAGAAACCATCTCTATATAGGATTCAATGAGGAACTTCTAGAAAGTTGAGCCACTTGATGCCTTGACACTGATTGTTTAGTTAATCAACAGATCATGTGAAACTACTGTGATTTGGTAGTGATGTCTACTTGGCTATCTAGCAATTTGGTTTCGAATCTACTACATTCTCTTAACTAAAATTTATAATAAAGTTTTGAAATTGTGGATTATGAAAATCTTTGTAAATGAAATAGAGAATCGTCTCTCTTTAAACAAACTGAAATATATAGTTTATCTTTAGTTTATTCTGCTTCGTAAAAATCTATGACACAATGATAGGGTCTCTAAACATTTAATGAAAGAATCTTGTCACACAGTGTAGTAACTCTCTCTCTCTCTTTTACTCATTTACTTGTTTCAGTCATTTGACTGCGGCCATGCTGGAGCACTACCTTTAGTCGAGACTTGTTTTTTGTAAGCCTAGTACTTATTCTATTGGTCTTTTTACCGAACCGCTAAGTTACAGGGACGTAAACACACCAGCATCGGTCATCAAGCAATGCTAGGGGGACAAACACAGACACACAAACACACACATATACATATATATATATATTATATATATATAATATATATATATATATATATATATACATATATACGACAGGCTTCTTTCAGTTTCCGTCTACCAAATCCACTCACAAGGCATTGGTCGGCCCGGAGTTATAGCAGAAGACACTCGCCAAGGTGCCACGCAGTGGGACTGAACGTGGAACCATGTGGCTGGTTAGCAAGCTACTTACCACACAGCCACTCCTGCGCCTATTTATTTATTTAATAGCTAAACCTAAGCAATATACATAAGACAACACAGTTCCATTTATATGAAAAGATGTGGTGGTCACAGCTAGAATACATTTGATCTCAGGTCTGCTGGGGCTAAATATTAACAACCCTGTAGAAACTTTATTGTAGGCAGATGGAGCTCATTGATAAGCCTTACTACCATGAGCCTTATGGCAATACAAGTGCTGCATCATTAGGTTTTATACTTGTTTGTGTTGTTTATTGATATTGGAATGTGACAAAGACATTTCAAGTAATATATGTTCTTGTAGTTTCAGAATGGTCCAGAAATCATCGCAGTTCTCTGACAGGTTAAAGATCACTGCGCATTGTCAGTCATATCTTAGCTATAATGTGAATGTAATGTTTGGAAAGGCTTTTGAGAATGTACGTGTGTATTTTAGTGTGTGTATGTGTGGTGGTGGGGCACTTTGTTGTGTATGTGTGTGTTTATGAGAGAGAGAGAGAAAGTATGTGCGCTAATGCACCTGTCTCTCTCTCTTATGTTTGGATGAGTTTCGCAATTCCATAAAACTTGTAATGTATTTAGGAATTCACAACTGTAAGCCAATTTATAAATCCTTCCTCCTTCATTGCCCAGTGTACACATATGCATATTATACTGACATAGATACACACACGTATGAATATATACATGCATACGCAAATACACACATGTACACAATCACACACACAGATACATTCACACATGCTCGCACACAGGCAAGTGTGCACACACAGGCATGTGTGCACACATAGGCATGTGTGCACACACAGGCACGTGTGCACACACTCATACACACAGGGGGCACACATGTACGCACACATGCACATAAGCACACACTATCACATGCACACACTGACACACGAGGTTTGATCAAAATGTTTCTGGATTGGTGCTATACAAAGAAAACTACATCATTTTACCATTTAATCTTCTTCAAAGTAGTCGTCTTCTGAAACCACACACTTTATCGAGCATCATTTCCATTGATGGAACCATTCCTGGAACTCCTCTTTTAGGATAGCAAATATATATGTATATATACATATGCAGGGCCATTGCTAAGCCCCTGCAACCCCTGTGGTCACAGGGGATCTCTGCGGTTGAGGGGGCCCAATATTAAGATCAAAATACGTAGATGAGTCATCTATTTACTTTGGTTATGATGTTGAACAAGAATTAAACTATCTATGTTAACTGAAAATTTCAAGAAATAAAATGGTAATACATTGTACCTGCAAAAGTTCTAGTAAGAATATTACATTGTACCGCGAATGCGTACCAGACTTTGTGGAATGTCTATGATACCTATTGCACATATATGATACCTATTGTCTATGATACCTATTAAGCTCCCAGCTTAATTATTCTGAACTGAGTGATGAATTTGCAAAGCAAAAAGTGTAGCATGTTCATCTTTGAAAGTTGCCTGGATTATAAAAGTGCTCCTTTATTCATATCTGGAAGTTTTACTTATTGAAATTTGTAATAGAGCTAAATAAATTTAGCTTGTACTTTTGAAGATGTTCTTTAGGATAACAGGAAATATTGAACTTCAGATAGAATAAAGTAAAACATAGCTATGAATAAATGGAGCATAGATTATAAATTTCGATTGAAGGAATAGGGCCTCGAAACAAAAAGTTGCAAGGGGCCTCTAAAAGTCATGTGATGGAGCTGTATACATATGTATATATATATATTTGTGTTTGTACACATTGAAAAAATATACCATTACCTCTCATAACCTATATATGTGTGTGTATATATATATATATATATATATATATTAATGATGTTGTTGAGACCCAAAGGTGCCAGGTAATGCTGAATAAGCACTATAGATAGACCATAGTTAAGTTCCAGATTTGGTGCTTATGTGAATAAGGGGTTCAACGTTGGTCATTAAAAAAAATGGATCTACAAATACAATATCCGTACTCATCTCACATCTATTTTCTCTCCTCCACTTCACTCTCTATTTTGTATCTAATTTAAATTAACTATTACTTAACCGTTCTTTCATACCGTCTCCAATGAAGGGATATAACAAATATCCTGGAAACAGCTGTAAAACCTTCTATCTATAAATATTCTAAAATTTCCACAGCCTTGGTTTTTGTAGGGTCACGGATGAAGAGGACAACAGAAGGAGAAGGAAATACAACAGGTCTTACCTTGGCAAAGATCAGGTCTCTCACCAAACTCGGCGTGTCCAGTCGCTTCCTCGTCTCAGCTCGAACTGCCCGCTTCGTTGATCACCACACGTGCGTGCTGCTTGACCGCTTCCGCTTTCCGCCGCACATGCACCCTCCAGTCTTCCACTGGCCCCTGCAAGCCCTACTTCCACCCTCCCTTATCTGTCATCCTCTCCACCGAGACCACAGTTTTTTATTTTATTACAAAGAAAAAAAAACTTTTATATGCATACGCTGACATATGACCAACGTTGAACCTCTTATTCGTATATATAAATATAAATATATCATATACAAACACATGTACACACACACATAAATACATGTATGTGTATATCCATATCTGTAATACATACAAATGACTTTTCAAAAACTACCTTACTCAATAAACTCAGTTTCACTTGGATCTATTATAATTCATGGTTTTATTTGCCTGTAGCTGATTGTTTACAAGTTCTGTAGTTTGGAATGACACAGGACAGATATTTTTCATGACTGTATGGTAAGAAGATTGCTTCCCAACCACATGGTTCCTGGTTCAGTCCCACTGCATGGCACCTTGGGCAAGTGTCTTCTACTATAGCCTCGGGCCAACCAAAGCCTTGTGAGTGGATTTGGTAGACAGAAACTGAAATGAGTTCAGTTTTATATTTAAGGGATGAGGAATTATGTACATTATTTACATTATTTACATTTGACGGATATTTGTCTTCATCTTGTTTGTTGTTAACACAACTTTTCCGCTGATATACCCTCCAGCTTTCATCAGGTCAATAATCATAAATAAACCCAGGTTCAAAATTTCCCCAAGACACCTGATGAAGGCTGGAGGGTATATCAGCTGAAACGTTCTGTTAACAACAAACAAGGTGAGGACAAATATCCATCAAATGTAAACAATGTAAATAAGGAAAGAAGTTCATCGTATATATGTATATATGTATGTGTGTCTGTGATTCTTCCCCTACCATCGCTTGACAACTGATGTTGGTGTTTTTACGTCTCCATAACCTAGCGGTTCAGCAAAAGGGACTGATAGAATAAGTACTAGGCTTACAAAGAATAAGTCCTGGGCTTGATATCATCAACTAAAGGTGGTGCTCCAACATATAAAAGGGTAAAAGAGAAAAAAGTTAATGAATTTGCACATAGTCAATAATCATAAATAAAACACATATATAAAAAAAAGAAAAGATTATTTTGATAAGTAAACGCATGTTCACATAAGCACAAACATAGAGGTTCACTTTATCTTTTGTGATTTATTTCTGATTAACTATATGTGGCGGGGAAAAAGCATCAATCTCATGTTATTCCAAACCACAGCACCTACAGGCAACCAGCTACTAGCAAATAACAACATGCGTTATAACAGAACCGAGAAAAACCGAGTTTATTGAGCAGGGTACTGACAAGACACATCTGCTCTGAAGAATGAAAAACTACCAGTTGTATAGTAACTCACCTGAGAGGAACCAATGCAAGATGGGGGTCGAAACAATTGTCGTGATTAATAATCAATCTTGTGAATTCCATCTTCTGTTACTCTCATTTGTTATATACTTGGAAAACACTGAGGTTGATCCGGTGGAATTTATATCAATACTGAGGATGACATCAGGTAAGCATGTACAATGAAAGTTCTTTAATAAGCATGCTACCAGGTGTATACCCAAGGTTTTAATATACATACATAAATATATATATATATATATACACACAGACATATATTTCCATATATATGTATCTATCTCTCTCTCTATCTATCTATTTATCTATCTATCTATCTGTATACATATATATATATATATATATATATATATATATACACGTAGGTATGCATGTATGCATTCATCAGGTTTGTGACAAACATTTCTGATGAACCAAAGCTGACAGAATGATATAAATGAACAAACGAATGAATATATTAATAAATAAATAAATAAATAAATAAATAAGTAAATAAAACCAATGGAACAAACAAATTTTCAAGAATAAAGAGATAGCAAAGTCAAAACACAAAGAAAAAAACACCAACAAGTAAAAAGAAAGAAACCTGAGCACACACAATTTAGTTAAATTGATTAGGGATTTTGGTAAACAGCCAAAGGCTGGTACCTACCACTAGAGACCTCCTGAAGCATTTTATAGAATCATCTTGTTTTACTTCACAGAATATTTTCTCTATCAGAGAAAATGTGGAGTATAAAGCAGCTACGTCGGTGGGGAGCAGGATGTGTATAAACAATAAAAAAAACAGAACCCAGAAATGAACAAAACAAACGCAACATCAGACACAAAATCTGAGCAAACCTGAAAGAAATTTTCTTTTAAATTGTTTTAAATATATATATATATGTATATATATATATATATATATATATATATATATATATATATATATATAATATATATATATATATCTATGGGTATGCATGCATCTATGGATGCATTTATGCACGTATGTGTGTGCAAGTACCTGCGTGTATATATATGTATATATATATATATATATATATGTATATGTATATATGTATATGTATGTGTATGCTTATGCATATGCATATATAAGCATAGAGGTTTATAAATGTATGTATGTATTTGTGTGTGCATATGTCTACATGTGCATGCATGTGTGCATCTCTCTCTATATATATATTATATATATATACATACTATATATATATATATATATATATATACTTATATATACATGTATGCAAATATAAAAATGCCTGTGTTTATAAGAATACATACAAACAATGATATATATATATATATATATATGTGCATGTATGTATATATATATGTATGTATGTATGTATGTATGTATGCATGCATGTATGTATATTCATACATATACACATCTACATATATATATCTTTATGTTTATATAAACACATGCACACACAAATGCATGCACATTCCCACAGATATAAAATTTAATAATAAGAAGCTGTAAGGAAAATATGCTTTTCATGTGCAATGCAAAAAATATATTCCAATAAAATCTGCTTTTATTCAGTTTATGTTTTTGCTGCAGTGACTGATAGAAGAGGCACATTGAGAATTCTTAACATGCTACCATCTTTTATTTTAGCTCACTCTTCTATTATTCCTATATTTTCTTCATGTGACTAAAGAAATACATGTGTTTATATATACGCATCAGACCTAACTTCCACCTATGTAATATAGTGTGGTGTAAGATGGTGGCGAGCTGGCAGAAACGTTAGCATGCTGGATGAAATGCTTAGTGATGCTATGTCTGTCTTTGCATTCTGAGATCAAATTCCGCCGAAGTTGACTTTGCCTTTCATCCTTTCATGGTCATTAAATTAAGTACCAGTTGCATACTGGGGTCGATCTAAATTAATTCTTTATTGCCCACAGGGGGCTAAACACAGAGGGGACAAACAAGAACAGACAAACGGATTAAGTCGATTATATCGACCCCAGTAACTGGTACTTATTTAATCGACCCCGAAAGGATGAAAGGCAAAGTCGACCTCGGCGGAATTTGAACTCAGAACGTAGCAGCAGACCAAATACCGCTAAGAATTTCGCCCAGTGTGCTAATGTTTCTGCCAGCTCGCCGCCTGGGGTCGATCTAATTGACTAGCCCCATCTCCCCTATGAATTAAGTACCTGTTTCTTACTAGGTCAAACTAATCTACTGCCCACCCCCTCCCAAAAAATTTCAGGATTTGTGCCTAGAGTAGGAAAGATTATTGGATTTATCTAAGGCAGCGAGCTGGCAGAACATCAGCACGCCAGGCAAAATGCTTAGCGGTATTTCATCTGTCTACGTTCTGAGTTCAAATTCCGCTGTGCTCCATTTTGCATTTTATTCTTTCATGGTCATTAAATTAAGTACCAGTTGCATACTGGGGTCGATCTACTTGACTGGCCCCACCTCCCCAAAAGTTTCGGGCCTTGTACCTAGAGTAGAAAAGATTATTGGATGTACCTAAGGTGGCAAGCTGGCAGAATCGTTAGCATGCCTGGCGAAATGCTAAGCGGTATTTCGTCTGCCGTTACGTTCTGTGTTCAAATTCCTCTGAGGTTGACTTTGCCTTTCATCCTTTCGAATTCAATTAAATAAGTACCAGTTATGCACTGGGGTCGATATAACCAACTTAATGCGTTTGTCTGTCCTTGTTTGTCCCCTCTGTGTTTAGACCCTTGTGGGTAGTAAAGAAATAGGTATTTCATCTGTCTTTACGTTCTGAGTTCAAATTCTTCCAAGGTTGACTTTGCCTTTCATTCTTTCGGGATCGATAAATTAAATACCAGCTGCATACTGGGGTTAATATAATCTACTGTCCCCCACCTCCCCCAAAACTTTGGACCCTGAGCCGAGAGTAGAAAAGAAAATTCTGTGTATGTTTGTAAGCATAAGTATATATTTGTGTGATTGTACTTTTATGTTTGTGAGTATGTTTTTTGTATACTCTGTGTGTGTGTGTATGTATATATATATATATAAATATGTAAATAAATACATGTATGCATATATGCATGTATAATTTTCTTATGTATGAATGTGTCTATATGCATTTTTATGTGCTTGTGTTTAGATGTTTAGATGTCTTACATGAAGATTCACAAGTGTTTTCTTCTATTCTTTTACTTGTTTCAGTAATTTCACTCTGTCTATACTGGAGCACCGACTTTATATGTATCAATGTATATATGTATATATATGTGAATAATATGTGTATATATATATATTTATATATATATATAAATATATATATGTATGTATATGTATATATATCTGTGTGTGTGTATATACATATGTATATGTATGTGTGTGTGTATATATATATATATATATATACACATATATATACACACACACACACACACATATGCATATATACATTTACATACATAAATACTTATATGTATATATATATATATAGATACATACATGCATATACGTACATATATGTAGATAAATAGTGGAGGCACATGGCCTAGTGGTTAGAGCAGCAGGTTTGCAGTCAAGGGATTGTGGGTTTGAATTTCAAACCGGGTGATATGTGTGTTTATGAGTGAAACACCTAAGCTCCACGCGGCTCCGGCAGAAGGCAATGGCGAACTTCTGCTGATATTTTTGCCACAACTTTCTTTCATGCTTTCCCCCTGCATCTTCCAGCTCACCTCTGATGGACCAGTGACCCATCCACATGGGGAACCTATATGCCAAGGAAACCAGGTAACCGGCCCTATGAGCAAGGCGTGGATCGAGAAGGAACAAACAGTAACAAACAATGTACATAAATAATACATATTTATATGCACATGTATATATATATATATATATATATATATATATATATATATATATATATACATATATGCATGTATTTATGTATATATATATATATTTATATATATATATATATACACACACACATATATATATATATATATATATATTAATTTATTATATAGAAGGAGCTTCTACAGGACTAGTACTGTTTCATTCAAGAGAAATCTTCAGGAAATCTTCTTTGCTTCCTGAAGATTTCTCTTGAATGAAACAGTACTAGTCCTGTAGAAGCTCCTTCTATATAATAAATTAATTTTACTCTGCTATGTATTGAGTACCTTACTTACTGTGGTTAACCCCGGATCAACCCGGGACCTACATATATATATATATATATAGTTATAGTTATATATGTATATCTATACAGGTATATATATTATTATATGTTTGTATACATGTTTGTGTGTGTTTGGACATGTAGAGTATTCAAATGCAGATACCTGTATTTGTCTACTTGTGTGTACGTGCATACATATATTTGTGCATGTGTGTATGGACAGAAAAACATAAAAGGCATACACACTCATACATGTGTGTGTGTGTGTGTGTGTGTGTGTGTGTGTGTGTGTGTATGTGTGTGAGTGTGTGATATGTTATATATGCATGTGTGTGCACGAAGTGGTAGCAAAGAGTTTATATTTCCCCACTTTCTGCTCATTGCCTATCTTTTTGTCCCCATTATCGATGTCACGACACTAAACAGGAGACATTGATAACTGTCAGCTTGATCGCTGTGGAATAGCCATTGAGATCATGACTCTGTCCGAGCAATCGACACATTTGATCGACACTTTGCATCAGATAAACCAGCAAATTACACAGAAGGAGGCCATAACTTCCTTTGGATAGCTTTCACAATATGCTAACTGCAGTTAACAATGACAACTGCAACAATGATAAATATTACTGATTCTGCTGCAACAACAACAAGAACATCAGTTCCAGTGGAACAAGAAATAAAAGCCAACAACAGCTGAAGTTATAGCAAGTCCAATAAGAAGAAGAAGAAGAACACAAAAATAAAGCAACGATATTAGTGAGAACTCAAGTGATGTCATGATAACAGTTGTAACAACAGTTGAGATAATATCAACATGAAAGCTAATAAGAGCAATAATGGAAACATGGTATTTGTTGGTTGGTCAACCAGCTACAGAAAAATACCCAAATCCATCTAAAATCCTATCCTAATATCTTTCAAGAAAAAAGAAACAAGGTATTAGAAAGCATAGTCCTATAAACATCAGATAGTGTGGGATGAGCATGGCTGGGATCTCTCTGATCCTAGGCATGTTCAGCAGGATATACAAGTATAGCATGGGGCTAAAAGACAGTACAGCCTCAATACTACACAGGTATATATAATATCCATTAATTACACAGTTATATATAGAGAGATACCACATTACTGTATAAAATATCAATTAATTACACAGTTATATATAGCGATACCACATTACCATATTTAATATCCATTAATTACACAGTTATATATAGTGATACCACATTACCATATATAATATCCATTAATTACACAGTTATATATAGCGATACCACATTACCATATATAATATCAATTAATTAAACAGTTATATATAGTGATACCACATTACCATATATAATATCCATTAATTACACAGTTATATATAGCGATACCACATTACCGTATATGATATCCATTAATTACACAGTTATATATAGCGATACCACATTACCGTATATGATATCCATTAATTACACAGTTATATATAGCGATACCATATTACCATATATATATAATATCCATTAATTACACAGTTATATATAGCAATACCACATAACCATATATAATATGCCATTGACTACGATGCTATATATATTAAACTTTCACTGCAGTGTTATATATAACATAACATCACTATCTCACAACCATATCTAATAAGTCATCACTACATTATTATACTATATGAGAAGTTGCTGAAGCATCCCTGGTTGGAGGCTCAACCTTCCGAGTTCTTTTACAGGGCTTAGAAAAACTTAAGGACCGTTACAATAAGTGTGTGAATCTGTGAGGGGAATATATTAAATAAAATCGTAATTAACTGATACTCCTGTATTTTCTTTTACTCAAAACCAGGAACTTTTCAGCATTCCTTGTAAATAATTATACTATCTACTACACTATTATGTATGACACATTACTATTTACATACCATCATATCTAGTATACCATCAGTTTACACTATTATGCAGAACATGGGGTTCTTATGGTTTCTGAAAGTGTGTGGCTGTGTAGTAAGTAGCTTGCTTATGAACCACATGGTTCCAGGCTCAGTCCCACTGCATGGCACCTTGGGCAAGTGTCTTCTACTATAGCCCTGGGCCAACCAAAGCCTTGTGAGTGGATTTGGTAGACGGAAACTGAAAGAAGCCTGTTGTATATATGTATATATGTGTATGCGTGTGTTTGTGTGTCTGTGCTTGTCCCCCCAACATCGCCTAACAACCGATGCTGGTGTGTTTACGTCCCTGTAACTTAGCAGTTCAGTTAAAGAGACTGACAGAATAAGTACTGGGGTCTATTTGCTCGACTAAAGGTGGTGCTCCAGCATGGCCACAGTCACATAACTGAAGCAAGTAAAAGAGTAAAAGAGTAAGACTGAGAAAAACGGATAAGTGTTTTAGCAAATATCTTTGAAAGTAATTTGCTCTCTGGTTAATGCAAAACTGTAGCTACCTTTATTGATACTGATGGAGGAGTGATACATAAAAGCCTACTGTCATATGATACTGTTAGACTTTGCAGGTCAAATATTTAATGGGTCTCTGTAAAGTATGGTGGACAGGAAGTACAAGGAACAGGAAGAAAAGCCATTAAGGCAACAAAGACTACCTTGGAAGGGGAATATAGTTTATGCAGTATAGAGTTAGTAAACAGATGGAAGAGTTTAAAAGAGGAAGGATTAAGGAATTATGTAAGGCACAAGAATGGTAGCATACAATGCTTTCGGTAAAAGTGGGATACTCTCTCTTTACTCTTTTACTTGTTTCATCCATTTGACTGCGGCCATGCTGGAGCACCGCCTTTAGTCGAGCAAATCGACCCCGGGACTTATTTTTTGTAAGCCCAGTACTTATTCTATCGGTCTCTTTTGCCGAACCGCTAAGTGATGGGGACGTAAACACACCAGCATCGGTTGTCAAGCAATGCTAGGGGGACAAACACACACACACATATATATATATATACATATATATACATATATACGACAGGCTTCTTTCAGTTTCCGTCTACCAAATCCACTCACAAGGCTTTGGTCGGCCCGGGGCTATAGCAGAAGACACTTGCCCAAGATGCCACGCAGTGGGACTGAACCCGGAACCATGTGGTTGGTTAGCAAGCTACTTACCACACAGCCACTCCTGCGCCTATGTTATGGATTTGTTATGGATGTTATGGATTTGTTACTTGATCTCCAATATTATGTCTGGTTGGCACTAAAGAAAGAAGAGAGAAAAGCAATGATTGGTGGAGTGGAGATGGAAGCAGAAAATGCTCCAACTGAGGATACAGCAGTGACATATGAAAGGAAGACCAAAGCTAAGGGCAAACGACAAATTCTCAGCGAGTATTCAAGCGAAATAGTTGCTGCAAAAGTAATTACAACCCCTAAGATGGGAAAAAGTATGTTACAGTAAGGGTGAAAGAACCTAGTTATTACCTGTTTGCATGGAACAAACAAAAGAGCAATCCAGAAGGGAAGTGCCAAAATCATTGTGAATGTTAGTTAACAGCTGATAGAATGTGCAAGTAGAATATATAATACTAGCAGTATCGCCCGGCATTGATCGGGTTTGTAAGGGAAATAACTATATAAGCATTTTTAGAGATGTAAAGTATAATAGCCATCTCAATATGGCTAACCTTAAAGGAGGGGTGTTACTGTAGCTTTTTACATTCTGAGATTTAATAATAAATTTTCAGAGAGTTACTTCCCTTATATATGCCAAAAATGCATTAAAAATGGGAAAAATTGATGGTAAATCTTTTTTAAAATCGTAGACTCATCGTAGACGCGCGCTAATACCCAGAAGGGCTTGATATGAATCACGACTATAAGATACCCAGTTTTGGTTAAACTGCACCACAAAATGTGGGAGTAGTTAGGAATCTAAATCGTAGGAGACAGACAGCACACAACCTCACTTTTATATATAAAGATATTACTTCAGCATATAGCTGCATATAACATAGCATCATTTCCACACTGCTTATATAATGTTATCGTCAACTATGCTAAATAACATCCCTGTAACCATGAAAGATTGTTCTGGTGAGAGCCATTGAGACACCTGGTAGATTGGAGAATGAACTAGCTGAACTCTTGTAAAAAGTAGAGGTTGGTAGTAGTGGAGAAAGAGTGTTTTGGTCGGCAAGTCATTGCTGTACAATAACACTGTGGGATGTTAGACGGAATATCCTGTTAAGAAGCTAGGGGTCTTGTTTGGTCCAGATCCAGGTAGAGGAGAATTGGGATGAGGTAACAAGCAAGGGAAATCCCCTAAACCAGACCTGCTAGGAAGGGCGGAGGTGACGCAGAAGTTTACTGCGTCCATTATCACCTACAGCCTGACTGTTGTGCCTTGTCCCGATTCATAGCTGTGCAAGCTGGAGCGACTCCTCTTCCACTTTTTGTGGATGTGGATACCATTTGTAAGGTGCTCTATCTGCTGTCAAAATATATAAAAATAGAAGACAAAGTTGGGAAGACGGAATAGTAACAGAAAAATAGGCAAAAGGATAAGTATTATAAGAGGCAAAAAATGGGAACACATCATCATCATCATTGTTCGACTGTGGTCGAGACAATGGGATTTACCATGCTACACCAGACTTCATGGTCCATCATAGCATTACGGAGGTCCTGTTGCTGGATACCTGTATCCCTGGAGATTACATCAGGGTAGGAGAGTGTGCGCCCTCTGGTATTGCGAGTAGATGGTTTCCAGAGGAGAAGAGTAGAAATTACCTCTTTTTCAGCTCTACAACAATGTCCAGCAAACTGGACTCTCCTACCTTTCACAAGAGATGACACAGGTGGTAGTTTCCCATATATTTGCATTTTGGTTGGATGGCGCTTCCACGAGAGATTTTGAGCTCTCATAAGGAGGTGAGTGTAGGTTCCACACAAAAGGCATTTAAACCAGCTAAAAAAATAGATATACAGAAAAAAGAAAAATATATCCATTGAAGTGTTCTATGACACCTTTGATGTTCCAGCACCATAAGAAATTGAACCTAGTCGTAGCAGCACAAGAAAGAGGAAACAAACAAAACGGGTGGAAGTAATACCTAAACGGAAGAAATATTAAACTTCTCTAGGAGGAAAATCTCAACAAGGGAGATATGATGAATGAAAAATAAAGAAATAAAAATAATATTAACTTCTAACGGAAGTTAATCTCAACAGGAGAGATGTTGTGGTGAGAATCATTGACACCCCTGGAGGACCGGAAGAATGGACTAGCTGAACTCTTATAAGAGTAGAGGTCAGCAATAGTCAAGAGAGAGTGTTTTGGTAGTCTCATGAAGTACGTTGTGTGAACACATTGATTAAACCTCCACTACCTAATTTTATATATACCAACCTGTGGCAGAATATAAAAAATATATATGACTAGCAGTATCGCCCGGCGTTGCTCGGATTTCTAAGGGAAATAACTATATAAGCATTTTTAGAGAGTTATAGCCAAAAAGTAGCAAAAAGATGCATTAAAAATGGAAAAAAAATTATGGTAAATTTTTTTTTAAATCGACTCATCGTAGACATTTTTAGAGAGTTACTTCCCTTATATAATAGCAAAAAAAATGCACTAAAATGGAAAAAAATTATGGTAAATTTTTTTTTAAATCGTAGACTCATCGTAGACATGCGCTAATACCCAGAAGGGCTCGATATGGTTAAACTGCACCGCAAAATGTGGGAGTAGTTAGGAATCTAAATCGTAGGAGACAGACACACAACTTCTTTTTTATATATAAAGATATGCTTTCATTGCATTATTATATAATGCAATACCATTATCAACCACAGCAGAATTGTATCAGTGCCTAATTGCAAAGGTGCTGTGAAAATATTAATATTTCAAAGTTTTAAGGTATTGAGCTGGCAGAATCGATAGCACACACAGCAAAATTCTTAATGGCATTTTGACCACCCTTCTGTTCTGAGGTCAAATTTTGCTGAGGTTGACTTTACTACTCAAGGCTGACTTTGCCTGTCATCCTTTCAGGGTTGATAAAATATATACCACTTGAACACTAGGATTGATTTCATCAAATTAGCCTCTCCTCATCAAACCTGCAGGCCAAAATTTGAAACTAATATTTCAAGGTATGAATGAAAAGTGAACATAACAGATTTCAGGTGTTCTTAAATGTGTAAAATGGCTTACATGGTGTAAAGTCGCATGCTGAACAAGTATAATAAAATACAATGTTATACACTTTTGTTGATAGGAAGAAAATATTTCTTACAAAGGTCAAACCTGATGTGCTTGTAACAAGCTTCAAAATGTCTGGCAATAAAGTACTGTTGGGTCTCTCTGTATGCATACTTCATTACAGAACCCTGTTTATTAATCAAATTGTTTGTTACACGAGTAATTGAAATTCAAATAAATAGGGTTACTCTACTTCAGGTCATCTTAAACTCCACTTAGAGGCATGAAATAACAAATAAATAACAAATGTTAGTTAGTTAGTTAGTTAATTTGGCTCAAAAGCAAATAGCAAGGCCATGTAGGGGGACATGGAGTTAAGTACAGGGTGGTGTTCATGTAAAGAGTTCAGGCCACTTGAGGTCCAGGGAGGCTTTGAACAAAGCGGTCGTCGGCATCTTCACCATCTCGTCTGGCAGCTTGTTCCACGGATCCGCAACCCGCACGGAGAAAGCTCCTCTCCTTCGATTGAGATGAAATCGTCGCAGGTAGAGCTTTTCGGAATGACCCCACAGCCGACGCTCTGGAGCAGGAGTGAAGAACAGCTCTTTCAAGAGGTTACATTTTCCACTTATGATGTTGTGGGCGAGAATGAGATCACCACGGCGGCGGCGTTTTTCAAGAGAATAAAGGTCGAGTGTCCTCAGCCTTTCTTCGTAGGACAAATTTTTGAGACCATGAACCATGCGGGTAGCCAGCTTCTGGACTCTTTCGAGATGCTGTATGTCTTTGAGGAGATAAGGAGAAGAGGCTTGAATCCCATACTCCAATAGGGTCTCACCAGCGTGACATAGAGTGGTAGGAATATGGCTGCTGTGAGCATTCCGAATGACCGTCGAATCAAGAACAGAATTCCGCGTGCTTTGTTGGCAGCATGGATGCACTGGGCCGAAGGCGAAAAGGAGGAATCCACCAAGATACCCAGGTCCTTTACCTGATCGGTCCTCTCCAGCAGCAGACGACCCGGCTCGAAATCAAGTTGAGTTGCAGGAGTAGAGCCGACAGGCAGATGACAGCACTTTGACACGTTCAGACACAGGTCCCAATCGTTAGACCACTTCCAAATTTGGTGGAGGCATCGACGAAGATCCTCTATATTACCGCGAGGAGCGACCAGTTTGATATCGTCGGCAAATAGAAGGGTGTGTTGCGTGAGGTCGTCGGGCAAGTCATTTATGAAGACTAAGAACAACAAGGGCCCAAGCACTGAACCTTGAGGCATGCCACTGCTCGCACTGGAGACGTCGGACCGCGAACCATTAACTTGGACTTGGAAGGAGCGATCTGAGAGGAAGGCACCAACCATCGTATAATATCCGGATGGAAACTATATGCTTGAAGCTTGACAAGTAATAGGCGGTGGTTTACCGGGTCAAAAGCTTTGGCAAAGTCCAATAAAACGATGTCAACAGCATCACTATCATCGAGGATGAGCGTCACCAATTCTTCCATTACTAGTAAGTTGGTCAAGCATGATCTCTTCGGCACGAAGCCGTGTTGGGAATCAGAGATAGAGGCTGTGTTTAGGAGGTGGAGCATCATACTTTTCTTAAGGATGGTTTCGAACATCTTGCTGATTATTGATGTAAGGGAAACCGGTCGGTAGTTAAGCGGGTCTTCGCGGCTCCCTTTCTTGAAAATTGGGCAGATTATCGCTGTTCTCCAGTCTGCACGTATAACACCCGTCGCCAATGACATATTGAATAGTCGTGTTAAGGGCTCGCAGATGACCGGAGCCAACGCTTTGCTAACCCGTGGGTGTATGCCGTCAGGGCCGTGACCCTTGTTGACATCGAGGCCTTGAATAACACGTTTGACTTCGTCCCGCGTGATGACCAATCGAAGCATTGGAGGTACCGATCTATCAAATGGAGGGGGTTCACGACCATCATCTTGTTTGAAAATAGTTGAAAAAGCCTCGGCAATAAATGTAAATGAATTTGTGCGTGTACTCTTTTACTCTTTTACTTGTTTTAGTCATTTGACTGCGGCCATGCTGGAGCACCGCCTTTAGTCGAGCAAATCGACCCCGGGACTTATTCTTTGTAAGCCCAGTACTTATTCTATCAATCTCTTTTGCCGAACCGCTAAGTGACGGGTACGTAAACACACCAGCATCGGTTGTCAAGCAATGCTAGGGTGAAAAACACAGGCACACACACACACACATATATACATATATACGACAAGATTCTTTCAGTTTCCGTCTACCAAATCCACTCACAAGGCATTGGTCGGCCCGGGGCTATAGCAGAAGACACTTGCCCAAGATGCCACGCAGTGGGACTGAACCCAGAACCATGTGGTTGGTTAACAAGCTACTTACCACAGAGCCACTCCTGTGTTCATTGTTTTTACTATTTGTCTCACACTGTCAATCTATTTTAGCAAAAAATAAGAGAACATTTGCAGCGTGGAAGGTGTTTATAAGTCATTTAAGTGAACAGACATTTGTCAGTGAACAGGTCGCAGTCTCAAAGCGATGAAAATATTTTGACAAATTAAATTTAAATGTTGAAGTGAATCTAACGGATTTTGTATGTTTCTTAAATGGCTTATAAACACCTTCCACGCTGCAATTGTTTTCGTTCCAGCACACGATCTCAAATCAGATCACTAGCTATGCAAGTACATCGCCGTAATGAGAAATATTATTTTCTCTAAAATCATGAAAGTTTGCAAGCTACACGAAATGTTTTAATGAACTGCTTGCATATACTCTCTCATCTCTTTACATGTGTTTGTTGTTAAAATTTCTGCTCACTGTCTGAAAAAAATTTGTTCATTTAGTATACTGTTCATATATGTTGTCAGTACTATATGCATGTGTACTCCATCTGAGGATGTTGATCAAATTTTCGCTCGTTAAGCAAATGACTTTCCGGTCATATATACAAGGGCCTGGGAACAGGGGGTGCAGCGGGTGCACCTGCACCCCTTAGAATTTTCAGGTGGTGCAAGATCAAAATTTGCTCCCCCTACATAACTTTACAGGTTTCAGAAAATAGTGTCTAAAAAATTATCTGTATAAGATGCTTAAAGCTAGATTTCGTTTCAAAGCAAAAACAAAGAACAGAAATAAATAAATAAAAGTGATGAAGCTGGGCTTAAAATTCCCAAGGGAATTTATGACTAACCAACTTCTAAAGCAAAGTAGCTTCAAAATAAAAAGTATGTGACAACAACAACAGTAGCAGCAAACAACAAGAACAACAACAAGACCAGCATCTACGGCTACTCTTCAATACATAGCATTACTTGGATTCTTGAAGACAGCTCTATTCTGACAAAAATAACTCCAAAATCTTGCAATGCTGAAAATGTGTGAAAGTTCTTGTCCTCTCTCAGTCTGTCACCTCTCTCAAGTTCTTTGTAGTTGATGTTGCTAAAGACTGACGACATGGTTGAATGGATTCGACTGTTTGACCTCAGCCTAAAAGTAAAAGCCCTTTAAAAATTCTTTCAGTCATATCGGTTTTCACATTTAGGTTGTTAGGTCCAAAGTTTGACAAGGAAACAAAATGATTTATTTTTATCTTTGATATTTAATGCTCATTGTTAAATGCTTTGATACTTATTGCCCATTCGAAATACTAGTCCAGTTTAATAAATAAAAGATTATGAAAGGAAGCATTTAACTATAAATGATTGCAGACCAACCCACGAAATTATCTACTTTGCAAAGAAATGTATTCGACAATTTCAGACTTATTTATATAAAAAAGAAATAATATTAAAAGCATTACCTACCGTCATCCTGACGCGGTTAACCACGAAGATCAATTCAGAGGTGCATTTTTTTGCTCATAAGTCTAACCCTAGCTGAGACCAGCACACAGGCTAATGTGCTTTTAACAGGGGCCTTTAATTTTACTAATCTTAGCTAAGCTTAGCCTGGAATTAAGCAACTAAAGTGGAGGGATATGAACCCTTTTCTCGATACAACAAAAGACTTTCCCAAAGAAATCATTACCCATCCAATAATAGGAAAATGACATGCCCTACTGTCTTTATTCACAATCCTTTATTCCAAGGACTTCATAGAAAATTCCGAGGATTTCGTGGAAAGTTCCGAGGATTTCCTAACTTCCTGGAAAATTAATCGGAACCTTCCGAGGATTTCGTGTAAAAATTCCGAGGATTTCATGGAAAGTTCCGAGGATTTCATAACTTCCTGGAAAATTGGTCGCAAATTCACAGGAAAGTTCCAATGATTCCATGGAAAGTTCCGATGATTCACTGGAAAGTTCCGATGGTTTCCTGGAAAATTCATGAAAAGTTATGAGGATTTCATGGAAAGTTCCAATGATTTCCGAACTTCCTGGAAAGAACTGGGGATTTCTTCACTTCCTGGAAAATTGATCGAAAACTTCCTGGAAAGTTCCGATGGTTCCATGGAAAGTTCCGATGATTTCCTGACTTCCTGGAAAATTAATCGGAAACTTCCTGGAAAGTTCCGAAGGTTTCTTCAATCACTGGAAAATTGGTCGGAATGTTCCTGGAAAGGTCCTAGGATTTCATGGGAAATTCCGAGGATTTTATGGAAAGGTCCGAGGGTTTCCTAACTTCCTGGAAAATTGTTTGGGAACTTCCTGGAAGGTTCCGAGGGTTTCTTCACTTCCTGGAAAGTTCCGATGAATTCGTGGGAAGTTCCGAGGATTTCCTACCTCCCTGGAAAATTGGACCGAAACTTCCGAGGATTTCTGGGGGAGTTCCGAGGATTTCATGGAGAGTTCCAAGGATTTCCTAACTTCCTGCAAAATTGATCGAAAACTTCCTGGAAAGTTCCGAAGGTTTCTTCACTACCTGGAAAATTGGTCGGAATGTTCCTGCAAAGGTCCTAGGATTTCATGGGAAATTCCGAGGATTTTATGGAAAGTTCCGAGGACTTCCTAACTTCCTGGAAAATTGGTTGGGAACTTCCTGGAAGGTTCCGAGGATTTCTTCACTTCCTGGAAAATTGACCTGTAACTTCCTGGAAAGTTCCGAGGATTTCCTAACTTCCTGGAAAGTTCCGAGGATTCCATGGTAAGTACCAAGGATTACCTAACTTACAGGAAAATTGAATTGAAACTTCCTGGAACGTTCCGAGGATTTCCTAACTTCTTGCAAAATTGGTTGGGAACTTCCTGGAAGGTTCCGAGGCTTTCTTCACTTCCTGGAAAATTGACCGACAACTTCCTGGAAAGTTCAGGGGTTTTCTTGGGAAGTTCCGATGATTTCCTAACTTCCTGGAAAGTTACGAGGATTCCATGGTAAGTACCAAGGATTACCTAACTTACAGGAAAATTGAACGGAGACTTCCTGGAAAGTTCCGCGGATTTCCTGACTTCTTGGAAAGTTGATCTAAAACTTCCTGGAAGGTTCCGATGATTCCATGGAAAGTTCCGATGATTTCCTAACTTCCTGGCAAGTTTCAAGTATTTCATGGAGAGTTCCGAGGATTTCCCAACTTCCTGGAAAATTGGCCGGGGACTTCCTAGAAAGTTCGGAGATTTCCATGGAATGTTTCATGTATTTCTTCACTTCCTGGAAAATTGACTGGAAACTTCCGGTTATTTCTTCACTTCCTAGAAAATAAACTGAAGACTTCCTGGAAAGATCCGGGGGGTTTCATGGGAAGTTCCGAGGGTTTCCTGACGTCCTGGAATATTTAGCGGAAAGTTCCGATGATTCCATTGAAAGTTCCGATGATTTATGGGATGTTCCGAAGATTTCACGAAAATTTCCCAGGATTTCCTAACTTTCTGTGAAATTGGTCAGAAACTTATTGGAAAGTTCCGAGGATTCCATAGAAAGTTCCGAGGATTTCATAGAAGGTTCCAAGGATTTTATGGGAAGTTCCAAGGATTTCATTAGAAGAAAAATGGAAAGATTTTCACAAATGTAGATATGAACTGCAAAAGCAGAAATTCGATCTACTGCATTAAATGCCCTAATTGCAAGGAACTATATATTGGTAAAACAAGGAATGCATTATCAGAATGCTCACGAGTTCACAGACAGCAAATACGGAACACTAATATTCACCAAATTCTATTGAGCCAACACATATAAACATGTGATCAGGAAATGTTTCTAATTTTTCCTTTCCACAAACTACATAACACAAATTAAGTTGGAAGAAAGATAATAGAGAAATGTTTTATTAAAATGTTCAAACCTGTTCTGAGTGGAAATAACCAATAAAAAAAAGAACCAGTTAATGATGTGGATTAAAAAAAGATCTTTAACTTATGAATATAAACAAATTACAGAAGACTCCCACTGGTGGAAATATAAACGATCAAAATCAACTCAGTTTGCTCACTTATAAAGCCATTACTAGCTAATTGGTTAGAATAAGGGCAGGACTTATGCCAGTAATATTGGTGTGCTAGGCAAACCATGACATTGAAGCTGCATGCTGAGTGGTCAAAACTCTATTTGAAAGATTCAGCTTCTTGAAGCCTTCTAAAAAGTATAAAAAGGAAAAGTCAGTCATCTTACTACAGTTGTCAAGCACTCAACTGTCAGTTAAATACATTTCAAAATCTGATGGTTATTATGGAAATATGAAAGCACGTATTGCACTTTATGAACGTTACAAAATATTCACTTCAATGCAATAAAATTTTATTTTAAATACAATAATAAAAACGTGGGAACGAAACCATGTTGTAACTTTATTCAAATGATATATTATTCTATATAACTAGATAGAAACTCTATAAGACCTACACAGTGTAAGCTATGAACACATAACAGGTGCAGCAATATCAAAGGAAGGCGAACTAGGAGGATAATTTTTGTATGTGGCAGAGGCTCGGGAGCTATAAATAACACTGAAAATGTGCAGAGAATGACTTCTGCCACATTCCAAGGAGGAAAACTAGAACTAGTCGATAGCTTCCATTACCTAGGTGACCAAGTCAGTAGCGGGGTAGGGTGTGCTGAAAGTGTGGGTGCTCAAATAAGAATAGCCTGGGCCAAGTTCAGAGAGCTCTTACCTCTGCTGGTGACAAAGGGCCTCTCGCTCAGAGTAAAAGGTAGACTGTACAATGCATGCGTACGAACAGCCATGCTACATGGCAGTGAAACATGGGCCGTGACTGCTGCGGATATGCGTAAGCTTGCAAGGAATGAAGCCAGCATGCTCCGATGGATGTGTAATGTCAGTGTGCATTACCGATAGAGTGTAAATACCTTGAGAGAAAAGTTGGACCTAAGAAGCATCAGATGTAGTGTACAAGAGAGACAACTGTGCTGATATGGTCATGTGGCGAGAATGGATGTGGATAGCTGTGTGAAAATGTGCTACACCCTAGCATTTGAGGGAACCTGTGGAAGAGGTAGACCCAGGAAGACCTGGGATTAGGTGGTGAAGCATGACCTTCAAACATTGGGCCTCACCGAGGCAATGACTAGTGACTGGGATCTCTGGAAATATGCTGTGCTTGAGAAGACTTGGCAAGCACAAGTGAGACCATAACCATGTGGCCTATGCCAGGGGTGTAACCAGTTCACTTACGCGTGCCTTTCCTTCATTGGACACTAAACTCTGCTTGCAAAGATCTGTTGAGGCAAGTGAAATCGAAATTGAAATCTAACTCGATTGCAAAGACCTGTTGAGGCAATCAAAATCGAAATCAAACTCGGTGACTGACATCCGTTGTTAGTGGAGCACTAAGAGTACCATACGAGTGAGATCACTGCCAGAGCAACAAGCTGACTTCCGTGCCGATGACACATTAAGAACACCATTCAAGCATGATCGTTACCTGCATTGCCTTACTAGCACTTGTGCTGGTGGCACGTGAAAAAAACATTTGAGCGAAGTCGTTGCCAGTGCCACTGGACTGGTTCTTGTGCAGGTGGCATATAAAAAGCACCATTTGAGCGTGGCCGTTGCCAGTACCACTTAACTGGAAATCATGCTGGTGACACATAAAAGCACCCACTACACTCTTGGAGTGGTTGGTGTTAGGAAGGGCATCCAGCTGTAGAAACTCTACCAGATCAGATTGGAGTCTGGTGCAGCCATCTGGTTCGCCAGACCGCAGTCAAATAGTCCAACACAGCTAGCATGGAAAGCAGACATTAAGCGATGATGATGATGATGATGATGATGAGGATGATGATGATTTCCACAAATTTGGAAGATATATATATATTATATATATTATTTTATTCCTTTATTTGTTTCAGTCATTTGACTACAGCCATGCTGGAGCACTGCTTTAGTGGAAGAAATCAACCCCAGGACTTATTCTTTGTATGCCTAGTACTCCTCATATCTGTCTCTTTTGCCAAACTGCTAAGTTACAGGGACATATAGACACCAACATCATTGTCAAGTGATGGTGGGGGTGGGGGACAAACACAGACACACAAGCACACATACACATATTTATGATGGATTTCTTTCAGTTTCCGTCTACCAAATCCATTCACAAGGTTTTGCTTGGCCTGAGACTAGAGTAGAAGACACTTCAGTGGGACTGAACCCAGAGGCAGGTAGTTGGTAAACAAGCTACTTACAACACAGCCACTCCTGCACCCATGCATATATATATATGTATATATATATATATATATAAGAAATTGAAAAAGGAAAATACGCACACTTACATATTTTAATATAATTTTTAATATATCGACCGGTTTCGCTATCGCTATTCATGATATTATGTTTTACTTATTTGAATATATATTTTTTCTTAAGAAGAAATTTGGCCATGTTGTGTGTGATGAAATTCACGAGTGAATGACTTCACAAGTAGATAAATAAAGGGAGGTAAGTGGTTGTCATTATTATTGTTATTGTTGTGGGTAAGGGAGATGTTAAAAATTATATTAAAACTATGTAAGTGTGCGTATTTTCCTATTTTAATTTCTTATATATATATATATATATATATATGAAGAATACCAGTATTACAATGCAAATAAAGTGTCATTCTATTACTTATAGATTCAACTAATATGTACACGAAGCCATCACTACCATACCGTATTGCCATGTATTATGTGTTTAATCCTGTCGTTAGATATAACATAATATCAGTATGACACTATCATATATAATGTAGTTTCTGGTCTTGGCACATTGTTGTGCATGTATGGGAGGGTGTTGAAAAATTACCAGTTTCAAGGGTATTGTGAAAGGCCTGGCTGGAGGTGCAACCTTCTGAGTTCTTCCAAGTTCTTTTACAGGAATTAGAAAAACTGATGAACTGCTGCAATAAAGTGTGCGAATCTGGGAAGTTGAATGAAATTGTAATTAACTGATTCTCCTGTATTTTCTGTTATACAAAGCCAAGAACTTTCCGGCTCATCTTCATATTTTAAGAATACTCTTATGCATAACATACAGTTATGATCATACCACCAAGTATGATCATAACTGACGCCGTGGTGATCTCATTCTTGCTCACAACATCATAAGTGGAAAGTGTAACCTCTCGAAAGAGCTGTTCTTCACTCCTGCTCCACAGCGTCGGCTGCGGGGTCACTCCGATAAGCTCTATCTGCGACGATTTCATCTCAGTCAAAGGAGAGGGGCTTTCTCCGTCCGGGTTGCGGATCCGTGGAATAAGCTGCCGGACGAGATGGTGAAGATGCCGACGACCGCTCGGTTCAAAGTCTCCCTTGACCACAAGTGGCCTGAACTCTTTACATGAACACCACCCTGTACATAACTCCATGTCCCCCTACATGGCCTTGCTTTTTGCTTTTTGAGCCAAAAAATTAACTAACTAACTAACTAAGTATAATATACAAACAACCACACTGTTATATATATATATATAACACGATGTTACATTGCTATATATAATATACCAACTAAACTGTTATATACAACAAAACAGCAGTGTTTCACTGCTTTCACATCATCAACTTCACAATAATATATAACATGGCTGTCACACTAATTTATAATCTAGTACATTGTTATACACATACACACACACGATTTTATTGTTACCAGATTACTATATATAATATACCATCAACTACACTGGTAGATACATATTATAACAAAAGATCACTACCTTCTGCCATATATAATATACTGCGAAATTTTTCATGTGTATATGTAATGGTGAGTGGATATAAAAGGCATGGTGTTTGATTCCTACTTTGGCTGATTCCAAGTAGGAAATCAAATATCAAATTCCAAGGCATGTATGTATGTGTGTGAGTGTCAGTGCATGTGTATGTGCGTGAGAGTTAGTGGTATGCATGTATGTGTCTGTGTTATTAAATGCTTTTATTACTGGAATAATGCAGTAGCTTCTATGTTGATTCCAAAGGACTACATCAAGCTGCAAATGGTCAAAATATTAAACAGAAAAACTTTCTGCTTGAATAAGCTGCAATCATCAATGAATTAATATTAGATAAAGTTAAAGTTTATTACATTATAATTCAAAAGAAAAATATTATAGTGTTATGTATAAATTACAAAATGAAGAAAAAAAAATAAAAGAAATGCAAGCTTGTATCAACAGGGCACAAATACACATATATGTGTGTATGTTATGGATATTTGTCATATGAACTGTGTCGTCTCACAAAACAAGCTCATGACAGTCATCCGTCACTAAGTGTAGCCGGTTTTCATATTAGCATGTAATACAACAGAAGTAAAACAAGTAGACAATAATATCAGACAACATGAAAGTTGTTATGATAAATGCACAAGATATTATTAACAGCTGAACAATGAAAAACTTAACAGTCTCAGAATTCCAATAAAGCTGCTGAAAATAGAACAAATTAATTGAAATGTCTTTAGAAATAAGTATAACTCAAAGGCCATAATTACCTTGTAGTTTGATATACCGATTTATAATAACTGGTTATTTTGTGGTGATGTTACACAAAGCTCCTAATGTTTAACATTTGTGCTGGTGTTTCACTTAAGTGGTTGAATTGTGTGGTTGTTAAACTTCAGGTGTGGCTCACTGTGTGATGATAACCAAGTGACTGTTTTGTAAGCTCAGAGAGCAACCAGTTGTTGAACAAGTGTAAATTCGGAAGAGAACTGAGCAAGCACAAGCTATGATGTTCAGTAGAAATGTCAAAACAGGGTGACAGTACCTCACCTACTGACAATAGTGCTGAAGACAAACCCTAGTTTGATAATGAAACTGTTTCAATCTGTGTTTCAATAGGTTTATAATTTCACATTTAATTGAATCATACAACACTCTCAACAACAAGGGTTTGTTGAAAAGTTCTTGGCTTTGGGTAAAAGAAAATACACGATGATCAGTTAATTATGATTTTATTCAACATATTCCCCTCTCAGATTCACACCCTTATTGCAGTGGTTCTTCAGATTTGTTAAGCCTTGTATAAGAACTCAGAAGAACTTGGAAGGTTTGGCCTCCATCCAGGCCTTTCACAAAACCTGTAAAGTCAGGAACTTTACAGTACCCTCTCATACATGACATTTTTTCTCTCCATGTATTTTACCTACAGATGTGAGTAATCATAAACTTCCAACCTCTCCAGTCCTTCATGCAACTCAGCAAGTTATTGGCTGGTCTTTCCATTGGTTGCTATTAATCATCATCATCATCGTTTAACGTCTGTTCTCCAAGCTAGCATGGGTTGGATGGTTCAACTGGGGTCTGGGAAGCCAGAAGGCTGCGCCAGGCTACAATCTGATCTGGTAGTGTTTCTACAGCTGGATGCCTTTCCTAACGCCAACCACTCCGTGAGTGTAGTTGGTGCTTTTTACGTGCCACCTGCACAGATGCCGGGCAAAGCTGGCAAACGGCCACGATCGGATGGTACTAATATCATTGAATATCTTCTCTCTATATTCTACATCTTCATCATTTCAGTTTTCTAATTGTCATTAAATTTTCAAGGTTTTATCTTCTTCTTTGAAGCCCAGTGAACTTAACTTGTTGCCTCCATCACATATTTCCAAGTGTTTTCTGCTTGTATCAGGTCTTCACCATCCGTTTCTCTATTTGTATAAGATATCTTCTGCATTCATCTTAAGAAGTGCATCTCTGTAGCATTAATAAACTTTTGTATTTGTTTGTTAATGTTCTAGGTTACTCAGCCATAAGGGTTCTCTGTATGTCCTGTAGACTCTTTTCCTCACTCGTTTTAATAGCTGTTTATTTTACAATATCATCCTTATCACATTGCAATAAATATATAACTATATATCATATTTAATACATATACAATACAGGTTATATATAAGACATATACAATACATGTATAACATCTACATTATTGTAAATAACTTTATGACAACACTGCCATACAATATATACTATACTATTGTTAGATACAATATGTCATTGACAGTATATGATATAAATTCACCATTGCGCTGCCATACATAATATACCATCAGTACACCGTCATATATACCAGTAATGCCCCTGACCCACTTCCCATAGCAGTAGAGCAACGGAACTTAGCACAGTTATTAGTCTTTTTCTATCTAGGAACCACTCAGAGTTACGCATTTCTCCCATCGTTTGATACAGCTCCGGAGACCGTTTTTGTAGAAGACCTCAGCTTGGTCCTCCCACCACGACGTGACTTCAGAAATCAAGGCTGCATCATCTGGGAAACGCTTTCCTTTCAAAAACAACTTCATGGCTGGGAAGAGGTGAAGATCAGAGGGTGCAAGGGGAGGAGTTCATAGCTGCATGCCTGTGCTTCTGATCTGGCGACACGCGAGTTGTGGACTGGAACGTTGTCCTGCAGGAGGAGGATGCCTTTGCTGATCTTGCCCCGCCTCTTGATTTTGATAGCCTCTCTTAATTTCTTCAAAAGTGAAGCATAATAGGCCCCTGTAATTGTGGTACCCTTTGCCAGGAAATCGTAGCATACCATTTCATTTACACTGCATTATATTATGCACCATCAAGTGCTGCTATATGATATGACATAATATCATGATAAAACCGCCACATAAAATATACCTCTAACTATACTGCTTTAAATATACAATAGAATGTCTATTACAGTATTGTATATGCTATAACATCAACTGAACTGTTATAGATAAGATTATGTTTCAATGGCTCTACCACATCAAAATCAACCATCACTACACTGTTTATATATATTGCAAAGCATCATTTTCGGAATTACCATCAAATCAATCCTTTTATTCTTTTATTCTTTTAGTTGTTTCACTCATTTGGCTGTGGCCATGCTGGAGCACCACCTTTAAGTCGAACTAATCAACCCCAGAGCTTATTTTTTGTAAGTCTAGTTCTTATTCTATCAGTCTTGTTTGCCGAACTGCTAAGTTACAGGGTTGTAAACACACCAACATTGGTTGTTAAGCGATGGTTGCAATATAAACACAGACATAAATGCATACATACATACATATGTACATATGTACATACATACATGCATACATACATAAATATATAATGCATATACGACTGGCTTCTTTTAGTTTCTATCTACCAAATCCACTCACAAGGCCTTAGTCAGCCTGAGGCAATAGTAGAAGACACTTGACCATGTGTCATGCAGTGGGACTGAACCCAGAACCATGTGGTTGAGAAGCAGGCTTCTTTCTTTCATTACATTTGCCATAAAGGCATAATACAGATGGAAGCTTGTGAGCTGGACACAGACACGATGATGATGATGGAATGAAAAAAGAGATGGTTGGTGGGGGAAGAAGTCAACACCCGCCGACTGTTACTTCCTGATAACATTGTTCTTTTTTAAGAACACAAATGAGGTGTTGAAACTCTTACAACAATTACAAATTGAGGCACTGAGCCTCTTACCAATCAAAAAAAAGTCCAGCAAAGTATATTCAACTTGAGGCGCTAAGCCTCTTACCGATCTCCATGTTCGAATCGAGGCATCAAGACCTCTTACTCTACCTCCTCAATTAAATCTCTTGCTGCCTGCAGGCAAGCCTGGGCCCCATAAGAGACAATTATATTCATCCTTGGTAAAGGTATCTATCACTCTGTAGAAATAATTTTCTGCCATGACCTCTGCAGCCACCTGTGGAGACCAATCTGGGCCTTCAATGCAGGTCAGGACTGCCTGTTCCCGATCTTCCAGATTCCTCACAAAGTTCTCTATAGCCCCTATCAAACCAAGGTCACCTGGGTGAAAGCCAGGAACCCTAAACTCTGCTATGTATACATTTAATATGATAGGTATATTATTTATATATACTAGCAGTATCACCCGGCGTTGCTCGGGTTTGTAAGGGAAATAACTATATAAGCATTTTTAGAGAGTTATAGCCAAAAAATAGCAAAAAAATGCATTAAAAATGGAAAAAAAATGATGGTAAATTTTTTTTAAATCGTTGACTCATCGTAGACATTTTTAGAGAGTTGCTTCCCTTATATAATAGCGAAAAAATGCATTAAAATGGAAAAAAATGATGGTAAATTATTTGTAAAATCGTAGACTCATCGTAGATGCATGCTAATACCCAGAAGGGCTCGATATGAATCACGACTATAAGATACCCGGTTTTGGTTACACTGCACCGCAAAATGTGGGAGTAGTTAGGAATCTAAATCATAGGAGACAGACACACAACTTCACTTTTATATATAAAGATAACACTACTAATACATTCAAACACCATTACTACACTAGAATATATATTATACATATAACTACCTTTTTGCCATAATAGTTCTTACACATTGAATTTGAAATTTATTCCAAAATAATTGTTAGATTTTTAAATAAAAGAAAAATAAAATACAAATTTAATGAAAATTAAATTGTTTATTTATTCAGTGTTTGGAACCATTAATTTTGTGAAGCATTTAAATAATTTAATTTACATTAAAGGTTAAATAAGAAGCATGTTCTTTTTTTTTCTTTTTTTCTCGCAATTCAAGTATTGTTAGTGTTACATTTAATGATATTTGGTAGCTGATTTTTCACTTGGAAGTTTTCCTTTATACATATTCCTAATTTGCTATAAATTATTTCCACTTGACAGCACGATGTACTTCATACATGTTTACAAAGTTAAGAAAAAACATGACTTAACATTATCATTAGTATTTTTTTAATTGAGGGTATTTCTAACAGTTTCAATCAATTCGTTTCTATTTCACGTCAATGTTTGATGCTGTAAAGACTAAAGAGAGTTTAAAATTTTAAGGGACTGACAATTTAACTATAGATTCCATCATAATATATGCTGCAATTAAATTTAGACCTGCATTCATCACATGACATTTAACATGGCCTGCTGGCTTTTCAAATAGGCTATACTTTTCAATTTACAGTTGACATACCTTTTTAATCACCATTTCTATTTTTTAAATTCTCAGGGGGTTCTTTTTGGCTGAATTTTTAAATAAATTTTGGCTGGTTTTATATATGCAAATGGCCATATTTCAGTTTTATGGTTCAATTATTGCTTTTACTAAATCTCAGCTTAGCACTGCTGTTATCATCATGAAGAAATCTTGTTATAAATTGCAGGGTTTCTAGTTCATCAATTTCAATGTGATACTAGCCAGAAGGTGTTGTGCTATAAAATCATTTTATACTCATATGCACATGTGCATGTGGGCGTATGCGCACCCACGCACACCTGCCCACACTCTCACACACATGCGTGCACACACACATACAAACATATGTATACATACATGTGCACACGCACATCTACATGCACACACACATACACACATGCATACACACTTGCACACACACACACATGCACCCACATATACACACACATCCAAACACACGTGCACATGCACACACATATACACACATGGACAGGCCATCAGAAGGTACATAATGGTTTGCTTTGGACTCAGCCTCATTCCATATGTGCACGCTTGTGTGTGTCAGTTTTACATAGAGAATAGGCAAACTAATTAATTCATCAAACAAAATACCTTGAAGTACTTGTTATAGTTTCTTACACTCTGTGTTCAAATCCCACTCTCTCCTGTAATTCCAACCTCACTAAAATACCAATCAAATTACAAGAATAAATCCCTTTCTCTCCTCAGCTGTTATATCTCTCATGCACTACTGGATCAATTGTTTAAGGCACAGAAGCGTATCCGTGTTTGCTCATTACAATGGGAAAACCCAAAACAGGTGCAACAGCATATTGAGACCCCCTTCGGTCATGACTGACCGTGGGATTGCACCTAGAAAGTTACTCTCCCAGGCACAAGTCGGGCAAGGTTGTTTATGGAAGGCCAGTAGTCGCCCATGCATACCAGCCTCCCCTCTCCATGCCACCAGTGTAATCCAAGGGAGACAGCAGACACAGCTTGGCACCTGTGACATCGCAACTCATTTCTACAGCTGAGTGAACTGGAGCAATGTGAAATAAAGTGTCTTGCTCAAGAACACAACACGCAGCCTGGTCCAGGATTCAAACTCACAACCTCACAATCATAAGCTTGATGCTCTAACCACTGAGCCATGTGCCTTCACATCAGCATAGTACATGCTGTTATCATTCTAGGGGTGGTTTTTATATTAATTATCTGCCTTGCTATGCTTGTCTACAAAATTCCATTCACAATATATTGGTCCCAAAGTTCCAGTTTAAATTGGAACAAAATTGGCGAGAAAATACTCCACAGCTTTTGCTCTTCTATGCAAATTCTTAATGATCATTGTTACTGTTTAATTTGCCATACTAGAAATAGCAGCCAAGTCTTCCTCAGTTTATGCCCTAGTAGCTAAGAAAAGAAAGTATTTGTGAGCTAATATAGTCTTAGATGCACTGTTCATTTAATAAACATTTGAAGCTTGGACAGAAAGTAACCCTTTAGAATTAAAACCAGCCATATCCACTCAAATATTCTATCAGTTTTATGTTCTTTCTGGTTAGATCTCATCTATCAAACCTTCCCTATAATGTTACAATGCCTTTCTAAAAACAAACAATCACATCAAATTCTCAAAGCTTCAAGGTAATGCATGTTTACCAATGTTGGTTAAATGAATGCAATTGAGGCGAGAACCCTGATAATGTTCTGTCTTCTGGTTAATGTAAGTCTGGATGAATATCAATAAGAAAATTCAAATGCAGGTTAAAATTGACTGCCCTGCAACATTTATTTCTGATGGTAACATGAATACATCAACTGACGCAGCAGTTAGAAGGCTGTTAAAAGCATTACATGGTTTCAAAATATTTCTCAAAGTTGAAGATAAATGTTAGAAGAAGCACAAAACATAGCGTTAAAGATTCTGGTTACAAATCCCTTCATGCTGAAGCTGCAAAGTGGAATACACTGCTCTCATTATTGAAGATCCAACTCTCTCATAGCCAACTCACCTCCTAAGGAATTAGGGGAAAAATCATCTCTTAAATAGCTGATGTAAAGTAGCTTGACTAATCTCTCATGTTAAGGGGTGGACAGTTCATATAAAGCTAAACAGACTTACCATCACACAGTAAACTAAAATACATACCTGAAGGTAAAAAGGCACAATCTGGATAGCTAAAAGTAAAGAGTGATCATACTTCTGCTACACATGAATAATTCAAAACAATATGAATAAATAAGCATTACATTTGACAGAAAAAACTGAATGCTAAAAGTTTAAACAGCAAAAATAGGTAAGTATACTATATACAATATACACAATATGCATGCTACATGTTGGAAGAAATCTCTCTATAATCACTTCAGTAATTAGAAATATCAACAGAATCTCTGCTGTTTTAAATACAGATCA
>NC_043004.1:98709922-98719922 GCF_006345805.1 Octopus sinensis | reverse complement strand
CAGCTACTTGCACATTAATTTCGTAAGCAAGCTGTAACATGGAATACACTAACCACTAAGCCATGTGCCCTCACTGTAATAGTGATTACTTTATTTAGTGTAGATAAAATCACCACTAACCTAGCAAGCTGTAACTGGAACCTTTGTCATTGTAACCGACAGAGTCCCAGTAAGGTAATCAGTCATGTCACTCAGTGTGAACTACAGATTCCATTGCTCTAGACATACAATGCCGCCTCTATTTGATTGAGGATTTTAATGTGTGTGTGTATATATATATATATATATATGAATTAAATAATAAGGCGCAGGAGTGGCTGTGTGGTAAGTAGCTTGCTTACCAACCACATGGTTCCGGGTTCAGTCCCACTGCGTGGCACCTTGGGCAGGTGTCTTCTACTATAGCCTCGGGCTGACCAAAGCCTTCTGGACAATCTCCTTGTTTAAGTTGGTGAATGCTGCCATAATCCTTGCCTTCAGTTCATCCTTGGTGTTACAAGGAGTTCTGTTGATCTCTCACTCAACTGCACCCCTCACATAATAATCAAGTGGGGTACAGTATGGGGAGTTAGGTGGCCAAATGTTAGAGGCGATGTGGTTACAGAAATTGTCTGACAGCTGTAACTGGGTTCTCCTGCTCGTGTGGCAAAGTGCAGAGTCCTGCTGCTACACATAATATGTTCTGTCAGTGACCCTCTTGACACAAGGCAACACTACCTCTTCCATGCACTTGATGTAGTGTGAGTGTTGAGTGTGAGGCCATGTGGGAAGATGAATGGAGGCATAACGTCACTATTACTAGGGATCACTCTAAACACCATGATGCTAACTGGATTTGGGATTTTTATCACTATCAGTACATGCACTGTCCTAAAATTGACACCCAAACACTCTGAAAGGTTCGTATTGGAGATTCTGGCACAAATGCCAAGCAGTACAGCATGTTGTTTTAAAATTCCTAGTAGAGGGAATTGTCCATGGTGCTGTTTTTCTCACAGATGGTGCCCAAATGACCCTACTAAACTGTGTATTTGACAAAATCAAAAACAAATAATGCACATGCATGAAATTAAGAATATAAAATGGTTATAATTTACCTATCTCACTCTATGTGTACATTACAATATATACACGTGTGTGTGCGTGCATGTGTGTGTGTTTGTGTGTGTGTGTGTAGCTTTTATCTAAGTACTTGTACATACATACACATGTATAAATATGAAGATATATATATATATATGTATAGACACACTCGCACTTACACATATATGCATACTTGCTGACGGACAGCCACACACTGACAAGTGCTTGACTTTCAATGTAACATTGGCTGCATCGATTCCTCACAAAAGTACAATATTTTCACAATGAAGACACAGTTTAAAATATAAATCAGAAAACAAGCAACAAGAAAAAAAAGAAGGAAACAATACACTGATTGTTGAGAAGGCAAATAGAAATTAAAGATACACATAGCCTTAAGCAACCAATAGAGTTTGTTAATGATTGCTTGAAGTTTGAAACTGAAATTGTCATAACGGTTGCCAGAATCTGATTTTTTTTTTTAGATTTAATTCAAGATTTTTTTTTCTCTTATCACTTTTAACTTTTTAAAGTCATATCCTTTATTTTCACTGTCTTTTTTTTGTTGTTGTTATTGATATTATCATTATGGTTTTGCAACAACAACAACAACAACAACAACAATAATAATAATAGTGTTTAAGAGAAGTGTTGCAGCAGAATTGGTACATTATCAGCCAAAATATTCACAGTGTTCAGTTCAAAATTAACAAGATTTAACTTTGGAATCACCAAGATTCGAATAAAGGCTATCTTGGATAGAAAATGTCTGCAGTGATACAAACTGTGCAAAATAACGACCAAATGTCTCTGAAATCTTGAAACAACAACAACAGCAATAATAATAATAATAAAAATAATAATAATAATAATAATAATAATAAAAATAATGATAATAATAGTAATCATAAAAATAATAATAATGATAATAATAGTAATAATAATAATAATAGTAATAATAACAGTAATAATAATAATAATAATAATAATAATAATAATAATAATAATAATAATAAGGCAAGAAATATTGTTCAAGGAAGTTCCAAATACACAGTATCTAAAAATATGAGACAGGACCTCTATGACTATCCTTTGAGAATACATCTGAACTAGAACTACAAAAAAAGCCCGCTGTTGTTAAAATGAACAGCTTTTTAAAGAAACTAATAATAATTTGTCTTTATTGTATGCTGCTTTTTGTTGTTTTAGGTTCTGATCATGTAAACTTATGATTAACATTGTTCCAACTTTGAAAAACTCTCCACACTGTAAAGTGGTTGGTGTTAGGAAGGGCATCCAGCTGTGAAAATCCTTGCCAACATTAACCTCGCATGTGCTGGTGCCACGTAAAATGCACTCAGTCCACTGAGTGGTTAGTGTTAGGAAGGGCATCCAGCTGCTGTGAAAATCCTGCCAAAACAGTCACAGAAGTCTGGTGCAGGCCTCAGTCTAGCTGGCTCTTGTGGTACTGTCCCACCCATGCCAGCATAGAACATGGATGTTAAATGATGATGATGATGTTGATAGCCTAGGAAGGACTACATACCCTCATGTGTTTTGTCATTTTCAAAGTTGGTAAAGGTGTGATGTAAGTAATATTTAGCACGCCGGGCGAAATGCATAGTCGTATTTCGTCTGCCATTACGTCCTGAGTTCAAATTCCGCCGAGGTCGACTTTGTCTTTCATCCTTTCGGGGTCGATAAATTAAGTACCAAATATGCACTGGGGTCGATGTAATCGACTTAATCCGTTTGTCTGTCCTTGTTTGTCCCCTCTGTGGTTAGCCCCTTGTGGGTAGTAAAGAAATAAATATTTAGTTGCTATTAACTTGCATATTCTATAGTCTGTATTTTAGCAGAGAGCTTTCTTTGACATGATCATTGAGATTCAAAACATTTTCACCAGCACTAAAAGGATTTGAACTGGTAAATGTCCACGTTATAGGTCAATATACTATTGACACTGCCACCTCTGACTTATTTCATGTTTTCTGTCTATCTGTGTGCATGTGTGAATGTGTGTGTGCCTGTGTACACATACACACACACATGTGCACAGACACTCACACACAGCATTATTTTGTACCATTTCTTTTTTTTTCTTTTTCTCAATACTTTTGTAGAACTCTATGTTTGTAGCCAATATTCTCTCTTGACATGATTGCAGTGCCATCTGTACATATAGCAATACATTTCCATTATCTGTGTTTCTTTAAGATAAGATTGTAAAGAAAAAAATAAATAAAGTAAAATAAAATAAGATAAAAAATGATACAAAAAAGATAGAAAACAAAACAAGCATGGTGAACACCTTCACTTCTTCTTTAATATATCAATGCTTCATGTTGTCCATAGCACTGGCTTTACGAATAAGGAATGTCTTCATGAACAAAAACTATCAAGTGAACACAATTTGCAATATCCGTAAGCTTGTCCAGTTAAATTGAACAGGTGTCACATTTTATGGACATGGGATATCAACAAGCATTTGATATAATCACTTGTTTTTTCTTTTTTTTTTCCTTCTTCTTGTTACCATACATTGTTAAGCTATGAGGGATTGGCTTTATCTAGTTAGCAATCATCTCAACCTGTGCTATAATTTCCCACATTATAACACTAACAACACAAAAACTCACAAAATTATGTTGAGGTTTTCATTGTTTTTTTTGTGCTTTTTAATTTTAAAATATTTGGGTTTTTTTTTATTTCTTGCACTATTACTTATTTTATCGTATTTATCATTCTTTACATACTTTTTAGTTTTGGATTTGTTTTAGATTTGTGCAATTAATAAAAAAAAAAAACTATCCATGCTGAGATTCTTATAAATTCTTTTGCTTCCTTATATTTGTGTGTGTGTATGTGTGTTTGTGTGTCAGTCTGTTTTGTAAAGGCATTTCTTTTTTTTGCCTTTATATAAATCTTTTCTTCGGTTTTTATGCATTTCTTTCGATGAATTCAACCTTATTTTCAGACTTGGATTCCATTTTATCTTCTGTGCAACTATTCACCAATCTATTGCAGAATCTTGTGAGTTTATCAAAGAGCACAGGCATGGATGGCAATGTGTCCACTGACTGAAACTAGCTAAAGAAAAATGTAATAACAATAGCCATATCAACATATGCATATATCTGTACATACGTATATAATAAGTATGCACACAAACACACACACACATGCATACACATATATATCTATATTGTTGTTGTTGTTTGTTCCTTCTCAAGCTCATAAGGGCCGGTTTCCCGGTTTCCTTGGTGTATAGGTTCTCCACCTGGACGGGACACTGGTCCGTCACAGGTGAGCTGCAAGATGCAGGAGGAAAGAGTGAGAGAAAGTTATGGTGAAAGAGTCAGCAGAAGTTCGCCATTACCTTCTACCGGAGCCGCATGGAGTTTAGGTGTTTCACTCATAAACACACACATCGCCCGGTATGAGATTCGAACCCGTGTTCTCTTGACCGCGAGTCCACTGCTCTAACCACTTGGTCATGTGCCTCCACATATATCTATATACATACAGACTTACATTAGTACACATGCACACAAAAACACACACGTACATACATACATACCTCAAAGACGACCTGGATATTAAATACTCAACATATCAAAACAAAAATATGACTATTCATGGGTATTACAGACAGCAGTATCAACATGAAGTGCAGCTTCTCTTGGGCTCCTGACTGCCTCATCACACGTCTAAGGCTATGCATTTGCCAACCAAGTACAGGATATTGCTATGTAATATCTAGTAAACAAGAGACAGTGAAGCTCTAGGAGCCTTGTATTCCAATCAAAAATGTAGATTATGTTATATTTCTGTGGAAGACATGTTACATGGGATTAGTAGATGTCCAAAAATGGCTTTAAGGTACTACATCTCTATGTAACATGACATAGCTAAATCAATATAAAATGTCATTTGAAAAAAACAAAAAAGCTATTTTGGAATGCGTATAGGGAATCCCTCTGTTATTGAATGCATACACAAATATAAACACAAGAAATGTTGGTGGAACATATCCATCTAAAGTTTTGTCTAGTGTAAACATAACAGACAAGATATTATTATCTATGACAAGAAAAAGTATGGACCGTCACAGAGGTCAGCTACCCTCCTGATGCAAAGATTTCTTTGAAAATCAAAGAGAAAGAGGAACTGTTTTGAAACCTCTAGCTTCTATATTGAGATTTATAAATCCAGTTTTATAGCTATAATAATTGCTGCACTTGGTTCTGTGAGTAAATGCTTAAATGACAATCTGGATAAACTAGGGTTTTAAGAAGAAGAGATCAACCAGCAAATTTACACATTACAAATATAAACTGTGAGTGAAACAGTAACAATATGCAAGACTTTTACCAAGTTTAAAATGTGAACCTGTTTGTGTTTTCTACATTGATGCATAACACATACATTCATGCATAAACAAAGCCTTCGTCTTGAACCATGTTCCTGAAGTTAAGAACAATAAATGATTTATTTTTCTATGCTAGCATCAAAAGTTACAGTTTAAGGTGACAGTATTTCTGTAATGCCATTGATACTTACCAGAAATCCTTAATAATTTTTGTTGAGGAAATTTGAATAGCACAGGGTTGGCTCACAGAAAGACAAAATCACCAGTATTGCTCATAGTTGTTTTGTTGATGACCTGGAAACATATGCCAAAAATAGGAGTGGTATGAAGAAGAGCATTTGGTTGGTTGAGCCTTTTTCAAAGTATACAATGATAAGGCTTGACCAGGAAAAATTATCCTGTTTTATTGTAAAACTAGAAGACACTTGCCCAAGGTGCCATGCAGTGGAACTGAACCCAGAACCATGTGACAGGTAAGCAAGCTACTTACCACACAGCCACTCCTGCAGCTATTCCTAACATTTTGAAAATAAAGGAATATATTGGTAACAGATTCTTTATTGAAAATGAGTGATGGCCGTGTCTGGAAAGCCTTTGACCTTAAATCTAATCTTTCAGAAGTGTACTTAGTGTTAAACAACTACTACTACAACCTCAACTACTGTGATGACGTCAATGCCAGTGCTGCTGACACCTTTGCTGCTGCCAACACTGATGACGACGACAACGATGACAATAACATTGACATCTATAACAATGACATTGTTTTCTGTTATTATACAAATACAATTTGTCACTGTTGCTCTAACACATTGCAGACACAATCACATTACTTAATATTTGACGGTCGTTCCATTTTCTATAGAATGTATTTTCAGCTAAATTCAGTTTTGTGGCACGATGACACAGAACAGTTGTTTTGGCTTTTAGCAACAGTGTGCTGGGTCCACTAGCCACCAACTATTCCACATGAAATGCTAGAAATCCTTCATTTATATATATATATATAATTTAATCCAAACAAGAAAGCACAAAAAAAACACAACGACGCGAGGACGTGGAACAAATATAGTATTATTGGACGCTCAGGAAAGAAGGAAAGAAGGAGGGTTTAACGTTTCGAGTGGAGCTCTCCGTTGGAAACATAGGAGAAGGAAAGATCCAGAGAAGGGAAGACAGAGGAAAATATATATATATATATATATATATAAAATATAATATAAATAATATATAAATATATGCATATATACATACCTACATATATATACATATATGTATATATACATGCATATATGGGTAGAGGATTTCCAAAAAAACGTTGAACACAATGAGAAACAAAAATATAGAAACAAACTTTTTTTCAAACAATGAAAAAAAACCCCAGAGAAACGAGGCATACAACATAAAGAATATTCCCCTTCTTCAGTTGTCTCTGTTTCAACTACTCCTCGTTTCGTTGATGCGACTTCGTTGAAACAGTTCTTCCTGCAAATCAAATTAAATCAAATTTGGGATATTTTGCGGGGTGTGAAAGTGGTAACAAGAACAGGACAGTGAGAACAAGACAGTAAAAACAAACGATGAGGGCTGTTAAGTCAAGACAATGGAAAAATTACATATATATATATATATAGGCGCAGGTGTCGCTGTGTGGTAAGTAGCTTGCTAACCAACCACATGGTTCCGGGTTCAGTCCCACTGCGTGGCACCTTAGGCAAGTGTCTTCCGCTATAGCCTCGGGCCGACCAATGCCTTGTGAAAGAAGCCCGTCGTATATATGTATATATATATATATATGTATGCGTGTGTGTGTATGTTTGTGTGTCTGTGTTTGTCCCCCTAGCATTGCTTGACAACCGATGCTGGTGTGTTTACGTCCCCGTTACTTAGCGGTTCGGCAAAAGGTGACTGATAGAATAAGTACTGGGTTTACAAAGAATAAGTTTCCTCGATTTGCTCAACTAAAGGCGGTGCTCCAGCATGGCCACAGTAAAATGACTGAAACAAGTAAAAGAGTATATGTACGTATGTATGTAGAATATTTTGTCATTAGAAGCAACTCTTCTTCCCTTTGTCTTTGTTTGTCATCATCTTCATATTTCAAAATAATCATAATAGTTAAAAGTTAGTTACTATCTGTCTTGAATCAACAATTTAGCTTAATAAACTGGAATTTATCCTGCTTTCTGTGCTGTTTTAAGTGTCTGAAAATAGAAAACTCCCCACAGACACACAAACATACACACATACATATATATATATATATACACATATATACGACAGGCTTCTTTCAGTTTCCGTCTACCAAATCCACTCACAAGGCTTTGGTCAGCCCGAAGCTATAGCAGAAGACACTTGCTCAAGATGCCACGCAGTGGGACTGAACCCAGAACCATGTGGTTGGTTAGCAAGCTACATACCACACAGCTACTCCTGCGCCTATATATGTCTGTCCTTTCGAACTGAGCAGACTGTAAATTTGTGCCATACTTAAGAACTTATCTAGCTACATGGCCTAGGAATAGAACCTGTGAGGAACTGATCTTGAGGCCAACACACAAATCACTAGGCCAGTTTTTTTCTTAATTATAGTAGAAATATAGCTATATATACACAAGATTACATTAGAAGGAAAAAATGAATCCACAAACATACCTATTAGCAGTGGGAAATCTTTATTTATTTTTTTAAAATAACATCCAAAGAAAACTTCTTTCTTTGTTTATCTTTAATTTTAATCCTAATTACAAAATTCTCTCTCCAGCTCAAAAACAGAAATGAAGAAAAAAGGACATATGTACATTCATGAGTGTATTTCTGTATTTGAAAACACGGCAGCAAGATGGCTGACTTGATCATACACTGGAAAGAATGCTTAGCAGCATTTCCTCCATCTTTACATTTTGAGTTCAAATTTCGTCAAGGAAAACTTTGTTTTTCATCCTTTCAGGGACTTAATAACACAAGTGCCAGTCAATCACTGGGGTCAATGTAATCGACTTATTTTCTCTCACAAAACTTCGGGCCTTGTACCTTTGTAGCAAGGAATGATATAATAGGCAATATGCTAACAGATGAGGTTGGTGCAAAAGAAAACCAATATACATCATCTACAATCCAACTTTTAATCCTATTTTCATTTTTGACATATTGGTTTTGGGATCATATCCTTCCCATATATTTACCCTTTTTTTTTTACATATAGTAAGTCACTGCTGAATATATTTATCAATTGAGTTTAAGAACCATCATCATCATCATCCAGTGTTTTAAATCCAGGTTTTGTCTCCATTAGCAGGGGTGGCTAGATCTACTTCAATGCCATAGTAACTGCCCTCACACCATCTCACCAGGTTTCGGGTGTCCTCTCTTTTCAAACCAACCCTCCCAGTCTCCTCCTCTACCTGTCCACTTCACCATTTCGTCAGTCTACCTTGCTTTCGTGCTCCATTTACCTCAAATGCAGTCACCCTCTTCAGAACATGCTCTTCATTCCTCCTCAACACATACCCATACCACCTCACTCCATTTGCCCTTGCCAACCGTTCCCCCGATTCCTCCAACCCCAGCATTGCCATCAAATCCTCAGTCCTCCTCCTATCAAACAATAATCCAGTCTATTATTGTACAATAGGCTAAGTCACTACATTGACTAAAGTTGTAGAGTGCAGACAGACCAGATCACAATATTTATGTAATTTTCTCTGTTCTGAGATCAAATCCTGCTAAGATCACTTTTGCTTTTCAGCTCTCCAAGGCCGATAAAATAAGCTCATCCAATGTACAGGATTCTTTTAATCAATTGTATCCCTCTCTTGAAATGAATGGCTTACGTGCCCAATATTAGAAATCATTATATATTTTGCTGTTCATTGAAGAATGTATAATGGATTGTCATCCTCACCATTGCTTTCATGGTTTTCACCATCACTATTATCATTGGTAAAACAAATAAGTGATCAGTGTAGAATATTGCAGTTAATGAATAAACTAAGCCTCCCATGGCACCTGCTAGTCTCCCCTGACACCTGTGCCGGTGGCATGTAAAAAGCACCAACTGACCGTGGCCGTTGCCAGCCTCACCTGGCACCTGTGCCCGTGGCATGTAAAAAGCACCCACTACACTCACGGAGTGGTTGGCGTTAGGAAGGGCATCCAGCTGTAGAAGCACTGCCAGATCAGACTCCTGGTGCAGCCTCCAGGCTTCCCAGACTCCAGTCGAACCGTCCAACCCATGCTAGCATGGAAAACGGACGTTAAACGATGATGATGATGATAATAGTGAAACTTTGATATCATAGTGCCAATGAATATGGTTATGCATGAATGAACACTTGATGAAAGAGGTATAGGATGTCACAAAGGGACTGGGTAAACAAATTGAGGAAGGGACAGAGAGAAAGACACAAGAGTGGAAAAATATGAGAATGGCTGGTAGCAGGAAAAATTGAAGCAGGGAATATGTGGTTCTTCTTCTTCTTCTTCTATTAGATTGACCCCAGTATGTAACTGGTACTTAAGTTATTGACCTCAAAAGGTTGAAAT
>NC_043004.1:98677422-98704922 GCF_006345805.1 Octopus sinensis | reverse complement strand
GATAGAGAATAGGAAACCAGACATAGTGTTAACTGAGAAAGAAAGCAAATGATGCTGGATCATAGATATAGCACACCCAGCTGAGAAGAAGGTATGCAATAAGGAAGAAAGAAAAGTCGATAAATATGACTGGTTAGCTTGGGAGGTAAAGCAGTTGTGGTGGCTGAAAAAGGTGGTTGTAGTACCAATGATTGTCAGAGCCTTGGGAACAGTGATTAAAAATCTTGAGAAGTACATGGAACAAATAGAAGTACATGGAACAAATAAGGGTGGAGCACTTGTAGAAAACAGCACTGTTCGTAACCACTCCGATATTCTGGGTGTTACCTTAGTTCACAGATAGTGAACAGCTGACGTCATTGTACATCTCCAGTGTTAGACAATGTGTAAGGACAATAAAATAATAATAAAAATATAATAATAATATATATAATAATAGGCGCAGGAGTGGCTGTGTGGTAAGTAGCTTGCCTACCAACCACATGGTTCTGGGTTCAGTCCCACTGTGTGGCATCTTGGGCAAGTGTCTTCTGCTATAGCCTCGGGCCGACCAATGCCTTGTGAGTGGATTTGGTAGACGGAAACTGAAAGAAGCCTGTCGTATATATGTATATATATGTATGTATGTATGTGTATGTATATGTTTGTTTGTCCCTCTAGCATTGCTTGACAACCGATGCTGGTGTGCTTACGTCCCCGTCACTTAGCGGTTCGGCAAAAGAGACCAATAGAATAAGTACTGGGCTTACAAAGAATAAGTCCCGGGATCAATTTGCTCGACTAAAGGCGGTGCTCCAGCATGACCGCAGTCAAATGACTGAAACAAGTAAAAGAGTAAAAGAGTAAAAGAGTAGAGTAGAGTATGTCTTGATTCAATACCAGGCACTGGCTCTCATGGTTAATGATCTTAACTGATTAGAAGTGTTATCAGGTACATGTTTTACCTTGAAATAAAATATGAGCTACAACAAATAATCTACTCAATACCACAGATTTGCTTGTCATTTGTTTGACCCTAACCAGTTGAGGATGTCCTTTGGCAGCTGACAATATATGCATTTCTGATTAGAAGCAGAATTAGTGGTAGAGCATTTTAGCCATGTGTTGAAAATAATTCGTTGGGGTTTGAATAATTCACTTCTGGGAACACGGGTGTTTTGTTCAACATTCTTAAACAAACCTTATTCAGGGACCTTTTGAGCAAGATCAGCTACTCAACCTGAAGAAAATTCTTACTGGGCCCCACCTGGAAAGTCATATACTGTTTATGTTAATATGAGATCACCATGTCGCGCACATATATAGTTGTGATGCATGTGCCTGGTGTACCCTTATCACATAAATAGTCATAATGTGAATATTGAGCTTCATATATTTGTGCCCCAGTGTCATTCTGATGGCATGTGCTATACTCTCACTCAATAATTATAATAAAAGCATCTACTATACAGTTCGTCTCCACTCTCACACTGCCGATGAGTCTTAACAGGTTGAAATATGACTTGATCGTTTTACACTATGTCCCTCTCTTACTCACACTTTGTCTCACTCACTTTTCTCTCTTTCTCTCTCTCTCTCTCTCCTACATTCTCCTGTGTCTACATGATTTTTTCTCTTACAAATGAATATTGCACATTCAGCATATGATAATTCTTCATTTCTCTTCAGTTTCAGCAGCAACTCTTTCACATTCAGCACTTATCTCTGTCTCACAAAATACCACATTCGTTACACAAGACAACCACTATACAGCTTGTAGGCCTGCTAGAAGCAGCAGCTAAATCACACTTCATAGTCTTAAAAAAGGAAGGACATATTAGATAGTATAGTTCTAGATAGCAGGATCATGGATTGAACTTAAATCATAGGTTTCAGTCACATGGTCGACCTGTGACTGACACACAACAGTAATACTCATAATAAATGCTTCTTATAGTTTCTAATTGGCACTCACTTAGAGAAATCATTAGATGCCAGCCTCTGGTTTTGATATGATTTGTTAACCTACTAATTAATTGACAAGCATTCACGTCAAAGTTAAGAACATTCTAAATAATATATTGGCATTTGGTATGAAATAAATATTTTATGGATATCCTATTCATATCGGATAAAGGTAAATTTCTCTGCTATCCTTTTGATATCAAATATAAAAATGGATATTTCACCGATATCTTTTAATATTGGGTGTAAGAATGAGTATTTGACTGATATCTGGCTGCTGGATGTGAAATATATATTTCACTGATATCCTTTGATGCTGGATATAAAATAGACCTATCACTCATATTATTCAAGTTTGAATGTAAACTAAATAGTTCACTGGTATCTGAAACATATTTTACAGACATCATTTTAATACAAAGTGCAAAATTTTAAAAAATAAGCAGTTTTCTCCCAGGTGTTTTTTTCTAACATTTAAAAACAACATACAATTTTTTTCACCATCATCATCATCATCATCACCATCACCATCATCATTACCATCATCATCATCACCATCATCACCACCACCACCACCACCACCACCAACAACAACAACAACAACACCACCACCACCACCATCATCATAATCATCATCATCATCATCATCATCATCATCACCATCACCATCATCATTACCATCATCATCATCACCATCATCACCACCACCACCACCAACAACAACAACAACAACAACAACAACACCACCACCACCACCATCATCATAATCATCATCATCATCATCATCATCATCATCATCAACATCATCATCATTGACGTCATTGTTGTCGTTTTCGTCATCGTTTAATGTCTGCCTTCTATGCTTCAAAAAAAAACTGGCTAGGCCGAAGACTGCACCAGACTTCTCTGACAGTTTTGGCAGGAGTTTTACAGCTGGATGCCCTTCCTAACACCAACCACTCAGCAGAGTGGACTTAGTGCTTTTTTCATGGCACAAGCACAGGCGAGGTCAGTTTTGGCAAGGTCTTTACAACTGGATGTCCTTCCGAACACCAACCACTGAACAGTGTAGACTGCGTGGTTTTAAGTGTCACCTGCACTGACATGGTCACCAAGTCCTTGCAAGATAAAAACTTTCAAGAGGTGGGGAGGCATTGAAGGAAGTGATCTTGTGTTGGATGATGGAAAGGTTATAGTGAGACAGATAAAGGTGTCTGGCTGCAGAGGAAGTACAAGGTTACCCGGCCAGAGAGAGCAACCTGAAAATATAAGCAAGAATGAAATGCAAGGATTATGAATTAGTTATCATATTAATAACTATAGTACAACCTGATGGTATAAAAATTAATATAAAATTTAATGTTAGTGAAATAGCAATACATTCTTAAACTAATTTTGGATGGAACTCTTTTACATGTTTTAGTCATTTGACTGTGGCCATGCTGGAGCACTGCCTTTAGTCGAGCAAATCGACCCCAGAACTTATTCTTTGTAAGCCTAGTACTTATTCTATCGGTCTCTTTTGCTGAACCGCTAAGTTACAGGGATGTAAACACACCTGCATTGGTTGACAAGTGATGTTGGAGAGGGGGACAAACACAGACACACAAACATATACACACACATACATATATATATTCACATATACGATGAGCTTCTTTCAGTTTCTGTCTACCAAATCCACTCACAAGGCTTTGGTTGGCCTGAGGCTATAGTAAAAGACACTTGCCCAAGGTGCCACGCAGTGGGACTGAACCCGGAACTATGTGGTTCATAAGCAAACTACTTACCACACAGCCACTCCTATGCCTATAGATAAAAATAGAAGAGCTGCATTGACATTTTAGCATTTCAACTGACCATATCCAAACATAGTTTTTCACCTGTTTTATGTTCAAAATGGCCAGATCCAGCCTCTCACACCTAACCTACAATCTAATTCCAAAAATAAACAAACACATCATCAAAATCTTGAAGCTACAAGTGAATAAATAAGCATTATATTTGACAGAGTAGTTAGTTGGTTAATTTTTTGGCTCAAAAAGCAAGGCCATGTAGGGGGACATGGAGTTATGTACAGGGTGGTGTTCATGTAAAGAGTTCAGGCCACTTGTGGTCAAGGGAGACTTTGAACCGAGCGGTCGTCGGCATCTTCACCATCTCGTCCGGCAGCTTATTCCACGGATCCGCAACCCGGACAGAGAAAGCCCCTCTCCTTCGATTGAGATGAAATCTTTGCAGATAGAGCTTTTCGGAATGACCCCGCAGCCGACGCTCTGGAGCAGGAGTGAAGAACAGCTCTTTCGAGAGGTTACACTTTCCGCTTATGATGTTGTGAGCAAGAATGTGAGTAATCTGAATGTTCATGGGTTAATGCCTTCTTTTTTTGATGTTGTAGGAGGCTTACTTCACATTTTTACAACAACTGAAATGAAGAGAGAATAAATTGTTACATTGGCCATACGAAGACCACGAGTTATTTCTGTGTATGTCACATCAGTAAACAAATTCCTGATAAAACATGGAAGTCCATGTTGAGGTAAATAATACACATAATTACTAAGAGAACAAAAATTGGTAAGACTTGTGTAGTGTAATACTTCATAAACTTGTCTATTAAAGCAAATGAAGATAGGAGACAATCTAATCAGTAGGTAAATTTAGGCTGTCTTATTTTGTTAAACATTTTGTCTCTGTGCAGATATTTATAAATACATGTCTGCATGTGAATGTGTCTATGTGTGTATATGTATGTATATATGTGTATATGTATGTATATGTGTATATATGTGTGTATATAAGTTAATAAATATATATCATATATATCAAATATAAATAAATATATATATGTGTATATATATATATATATATATATATATATATACATATAATTAGGCTCAGGAGCTGTGTGGTAAGTAGCTTGCTTACCAACCACGTGGTTCCAGGTTCAGTCCCACTGCGTGACATCTTGGGCAATTGCCTGGGGCTGACCAAAGCCTTGTGAGTGGATTTGGTAGACAGAAACTGAAAGAAGCCCATCATATATATGTGTGTGTGTGTTTATGTATCTGTATTTGTTCCCCCTGCCATCGACTGACAACCGATGTTAGTATGTTTACATCCCCATAACTTAGCAGTTCAGCAAAAGAACTGATAGAATAAGTACTAGGCTTACAAAGAATAAGTCCTGGGGTCGATTTGTTCAACTAAATGTGGTGCTCCAGTGTGGCTGCAGTCAGATGACTGAAACAAACAAAAGAATCTTCATGTATATATTTATTTATATACTGTTGACAAAGGCTGCTTGGCATTCAATTATAAAGAACTAAAAAACATACATTAAGTACAAGACATCATCAATGAGAGAAAAATATATTAATGCACAGAGTTAAATACAGGAGTGAATACCCAAAGAAATCTAACTCCTCCTCAGTTGTTGACTGTTAATTACTACCTGTTTCATGCTTTCAAGGAAAAACTCATAAGAGAGCAGCATCCACAAATTTTTAGAATATAAGATTTGTGGAGGGTTAGGGCTTCAAATGAACAAAGGACACCAGAGTGGATGTACAAAATAAACAATCAACAAAGACAGACGTTAAGGGCCATTAGGCCAAGATGGATTGTAATAGGTAACATTTGAGAGAAATTTTGAAATGATATAGAATAAATAGAAGAGAAAAGAATGATAGAAGAGGAAAAATATCGAGAGGTGAGAGAAATGATGTCCAGCTGGCTGGACGTCCCATCCAGAAAAGACAGAGATGTGAAAACTGGCCTCTAGCCACGTGTGATCAACAAGCAGAGGGGAAGGGGGCAAGAGAGAGGAGAAAGGAAAGAAACAAAGGGAGTGAGGAGAAGAGAGAAGGAAAGAAGGAGAGTGAAAGAAAGGCAGAGGGCAGCAAAGAAGGAGGGAAGAAAAGGAAATATAGAGGAGCATATATTTGTATATACACATTCAGATATATCCATGTTATATTAAGTGAGATAACAAAACCAAGGCAGTGTGGATTTTATAGGACATTTATAAAGAGAAAGGTAGCCTTACAGCTGTTTCTGGGATATTAGGGATATCCCTTCATCAGAGACACTTCATGAGAGAGTTAAGTAGAGATAAATAGTAGAGTTCAATATCAGAAGTTATTTTGGAAAATGATGGCTATAGATGGATATATTCCATACAGCCTTGGTTTTGTTGTTTCATTTTATTTAACATATACATTCTCACACAAGACCTGCATTGGACTTCTCACTCATACTATTACCAAACCGAGAGTATAACTACAGAATGAGATAAAAATCCAAGGCTATGAAAGATTTCAGAACATTTATAAAAAGAAGTTCTTACAGCTGTTTCCAGGATATTTTATATATCCCTCGATTCAATAACATCGTTTACAAACTCTATGCTTGGAATGACCAATTTAAATACTTTTGGAACTTACTCACAAGGTATAGGAATCATATAGATATATATATATATATATATAATATATATATATACAATTCTCCTTAAATAATGGAACTACAGATACAATATCCCTGCATATCTCACATCTATTTCATATCCTATCTAGAATAACTATTGCTTATCCATTTTCTCACACTGTCTCCGATGAAGGGATATATAAAATATCCCAGAAGCAGCTGTAAGACCTTCTATTTATAAATGATCTGAAATCTTTCACACACTATATATATATATATATATTCTTTCACAATATATATATATTATATATATATCCTTTCACAATATATATATATATCCTTTCACAATATATATATATATATATATATATATAATATATATATATATATATCCTTTCACAATATATATATATATATAATATATATATATATATATTCACCAAATACACAAAGCAAAAAGAATCCATCAACTTCACTTTCATAGACAAATAAAGCGGTAAGTTGATGGATTATGTAGTACAAAACAGAATAGAAAACAATTATATCAAAAGCACCCTCATACAATCTGTGTCTTTGATTGAAATTTAGCTGTGTTTAACCAGACCCAGACCATCAGCAAAAACATTGCACTTGCAAATATGCCATCAAGTGATATAATTTACTGGCAAGAACATTACAGATTGATATCCAACTTCTTGCAGGATATTCACAAAAGGAGGAGTATGGTGTATTTATCTCATATTTGGCACTGTAGAGAAAATAAGGCCATTCCCCATCAGGTATAATTATTTAATTAGACTTGTTGTACTCCTGAAATTGTTGCTTTCATTTTGGCTTATAGAATCCCATCTTACCTATGATAAAATCCTGTTTTTATGATGGGTTTTTCCAGTGCTCTACTTCACAAAGGGTTCACATTTTTCTTGCATGTGAAGAAGCCATATTAGCCAGATAAAAGAAAGGAAAGCATCATGAGAGATGGGTCTATCAGCTAGAGAGAATGAATGTATGCTAGCTTCTCAATGAAAATGAGTGATGGGCCAGTTTCTCTAGCTGCATCTCTGAACAGAGCATTGTGCATCAATTGCAGGTCTTTTATGAAGATATTCACTGAGCAGTCACATAATTTTATGTTTGACTTCTCTAAAAAATGCAAAAATTAAACACTAAATTTGGGTAAGTCATTAAATACATACAAATTTTTATTTTAGAAACAATACATCCACATTTAACATTTAAATGCTGGCACAGACTGGAGAAAATATACATACAAATGTACAGCACTAATTGTGTAGCAGCAGGTTTTCTACAGCTGGATACCCTTCCTGTTGCCAATCCCCACCGATTTCCAAGTGAAGTAATGATTTCCCGCCTATCTGTTAAGAAGGACAAGCATTTTCCCACACATGTACACACACGACATGAACTTCCACCAACCAAATTCAATCACAAGGCTTCAGTTGGACCAAGGCCACAGCAGAAGAGAACTATAGATACAAAGACACACACATGTATTTTAGTTGTATATATATATATATAGATTAATAGATAGATAGAAAGATATATACATAGATAGACAGATAGATAGATAGATAGATAGATAGATAAATAGATAGACAGATAGATAGATAGACAGATAGATAGATAGGTAGATAGATAGATATACATATATATATATATATATATATATTATATATATATATATAATAATAATAAATATTAGGGAATAAATCCAAATTTACAGGGAAAAAATCAGATTTAGGATTAAATCCAATTTTATAGTAAAATATTATAAAATATTATTAGAGACAAAACCACTATTTTGCAAAACAAACAAGGAAAGACTTAATCAATACATAAAATTTTAATAAATAGTCAAAAAAACCGCCACTACAATTGTTTCTTGTCTTGATCGACAATCTTCAGGTGGACTTCCAATAAGTCAGTTTTTTTGACTATTTATTAAAATTTTATGTATTGATTAAGTCTTTCCTTGTTTGTTTTGCAAAATAGTGGTTTTGTCTCTAATAATATTTTATATATATATATATATACATATATATATATATTATATATATATATATATATATATATATATATATATATATATATATATATATATATTATATATATATATATGACAGGTTTCTTTCAGTTTCTGTCTACCAAATTCACTCACAAGGCTTTGGTCGGTCCAAGGCTACAGTAGAAGACACTTGCACAAGGTGCCACGCTGTGGGACTGAACCCGGAACCATGTGGCTGGTAAGCAAGCTTTCTAACCGCAAAATTAAACAATGAACTCATATTCATGATAGATAGATTGAAGCCAACGATTTATGAGGTATCTTCTTAACAGAAGTTCAAACAGTGTAAAGTGTGTGTATATTGGTTTTAGAATAAGTGCACTGGTTCCTGCATATTGTTTCAAGAAACTATAAAGGTTAGTCTCAAGATGAGTGTCAGGCTACAAAACACTGCTTCTGAAAAAAATCTATCCAGTCGATACCAGCACAGGAAAGTAGATGTAAAGCTAAAAATAATGAAGACAATAACGATGATGATTACATCAATGATGATAATGATTAGCTCATTATAAGATGCTAATTGGGGTAGTATGAAGCTCACAGCCCTGTTGGTAGGAATTCAAGCATCAATGAAAATATAAAGGAATTAAAAAAATACGTTAGTTAACAAAAGAAACAATTTCCTGATACAGATAGGTAAACAACACTAAGATAGATGAGGTTACACCATTACTATTCTTATTACTATTATTACTAACAATGATATAAAAATCATCATTTTATGTTGCCAATATCATCTGCTTCATCAGCATCATTCACATCATCAGCACCAATATTTATCATCATCACCAATATTTATCATCATTGGTCAAAACTTGAAAGCATTATCATCATCGTCTTCACCAGAAATATCATCATAATCATTATCGATGCTTATATTTCCATCATCATCATCACCAGCAGCAACACCATCATCACCACCGTCATCATCATCATCATCATTGTAATGCAGTCTACAATACAATGATATACATTTTTTTCAATTAAATACATCTTTGCCAGACACATAAAAATTTGAATATTTTCTCAGTTCGTATTATAATGTTTAGCGAGTCAGCTTGTATATTTAATAGTTGGGCCTTTGTTGGCAATGAAGAAATACATTATATCTACGTATCTATATAATTTTCATACATATATGCATATAAGTGAGTGTTTATGCATATGTGTGTATGTGTGTATTTTTGCTAGAATGTATAAATATTCATGTATCTGTGTGTGTGTATATAGCTCTGTATACGAATTTACATACACATATATCATATATATATAGAGAGAGCTGTATTTGTATGTGTGTGTAGGTGTTGTTTGTATGTTGCTATCTTCTGCTGGCCTTTCTGAATATAAATGTCTTGCTTTTCTATCAGTCAGTGCAGCAAGATGGGTTCTCTACCCATTTTGTATCTTTTTCTCATCTTTACCATTATTTTCAAACTGTTGTGTCTGCCCTATTGTAACCAATACATTATATTGAACGATTGCCATGTAACAAGGAAATGAATATATTCTTTCTCTCCAAGAATATTTTCCTCCTCCACCTTGTTTTTTCTCCTCCTCCTCCTCCTCCTCCTCCTTCTTCTTCTTCTTCTCCTCTCCTTCTTCTTCTTCTTCTTCTTCAACTTCCTCTTCTTCTTCTTCTTGTTTTTCTTCGTATTCGTCTTCTTCTTCTTCTCCTTCTTTTTCTTCTTCTCCTTCTTCTCTCTTCTTCTTCTTCTTCTCCGTCGTCTTCTTCTTCTTCTTCTTCTTTTCCTTCTCCTTCTTCTTCTTCTTCTTCTTCTTCTTTTTTTCCTTCTTCTTCTTCTCCTTCTTCTTCTTCTCCTTCTTCTTCTCCGTCGTCTTCTTCTTCTTCTTCTTCTTCTTCTTCTTCTTCTTCTTCTCCTACTTCTCTTCTTCTTCTTCTTCTTCTTCTTCTTCTCCGTCGTCGTCTTCTTCTTCTTCTCCTTCTTCTTCTCCTTCTTCTTCTTCTTCTTCTTCTCCTACTTCCTCTCCTCTTCTCCTCTTCTTCTTCTTCTTCTTCTTCTTCTCCGTCGTCGTCTTCTTCTTCTTCTCCTTCTTCTTCTCCTTCTTCTTCTTCTTCTTCTTCTTCTTCTCCTCCTTCTTCTTCTTCTTCTCCTTCTTCTTCTTCTTCTTCTTCTTCTTCTCCTCCTTCTTCTTCTTCTTCTTCTCCTTCTTCTTCTTCTTCTCCTTCTTCTTCTTCTTCTTCTTTTCTATTTCTTCTTCTTCTTCTTCTCCTTCTGCTTCTTCTTCTTCTTCCTCCCCCTCCTCCACCACCACATCGTCATCATCATCTGCATCTTCTGTATCCTCTTCCTTTGCATCTTCCACATCCTCCTCTGCCCCATCCTCCTCCTCCTCCTCCTCCTCCTTGCCACCATCATCACCACCACCACCACCATCATTATTGTTCAAATCCCCAAAATTTCCAACATTTTGCTGAAGTAAAGTATATGAAGCCCAGTATACCCATCATGACTACCCACCTGATAAGGGTCTACCAGGCACATGCATCACAACGATATGTGCTAGAGATGGTGATCTCATATCAAGATATGCAGTGCATGGTCTTGTAGGTGGAGCCCAGTTAGAATTTTCTTCAGGTCGAGTAGCCTATCATGCTCAAAAGTTCCCTGAATAAGGTTTGTTTTAAGGATGATGAACAAAACACCCATGTTTCCAGAGGTGAATTATCCAAACCCCAAAGAATTCCTCTCAACACAAGGCTATGGTGCACGTATCATCAGCCACTAAGGGACATGCTCAACTGGTTAAGGTCAAACAATTGACAAGCAAACCTGTGATATTGAGCAGAATATTTGCTGTAGCCCATTTTTTGTACCAAGAAAAACAATGTACAAGATAACACTTCCAAACAGTTAAGATCCAAAAGCCATGGGAGCCACTGCTTGATACTTTATTAGGGCATTTATTATCATCATCATCATCATCATCATCATCCTCATTATCATTATTATTATTATTATTATTATTATACATAATAGTAGTAGTAGTAGTAGTAGTAGTATAGTAGTAGTAGTAGTAGTAGTAGTAGTAGTAGTAGTATCTTTTGGTATGGATGTGGTCACCAATGACATTGAATTATTAGCAAGTTTTACTGAATGAATTGAGTTTTCTTTTTGAGATTAATTTACAAAAAGGTCAAAACACCTGAGCATCTGTCCTAAGCACCAGTTATGTTCAATGGTAAAGTTATTGAGTATTTCATTTTCTTTAAAAATTTTTTTTGGTGTTGACAATCTATTCAATGTGATATTTCTCTGCTAGACATAAAGTAACAGCTATTAACAAGAAACAAAGAAACAAAGGGAAGTACTGTATGAAACTATTTTCAAAATATGAAAAGCAAGTCATGCTTTTGATTCCCAACAATTCAAAATTTGCCTGACATAAAAAAAAATTGTCAGCACAACAACAAAGCAACAAGAGTTGTGTGATATGAACGATGGTGCTAACAAAAGGTTCTGTGCTGATATTATCAGCGACAAGAAAGTTCTGTTAAAGGTTGACTTATAGAATCCTATCTTTCCTGTGAAAAAAAAACAAACTTGTTTCCAATGATGGGTTTTTCAGCTCTCTACCTCACAGATGATTTTCATTCTTTCTTGCAAATGAACAAGCCATTCTAGCCAGTTAAAAGAATGACACAACATCAAGAGAAGACTAGCAGTTTGTGAGAATGAATTCAATGAAAGAAAACAGTGTGGTAGCAGTATGTTACAAAGGCATTTACTTCCTTGCCTGAGAAATTTATCTGAATTCTGTGTTTACTATTACAGTGATATTACATTCTTTTATAATTGAAGTATTTCAGTGCTCACTCAGTCGTTCCTTTGCTTAGTATGGAGGCTGGTATTTAACACTAGTTTTGGAATACAGTTTTTAGCATATAGAAAACTTTTTTTGTAATGTGTAAGGAAAATTTGTTAGACAGCTTCAATATGGAGAAAATTTTGCCTCCAGGAAAATTTAACACAATACCTTTCCAATTGGTGTCATCCTCTTCGGAACTAAAAAAATTATATTGCCAGTATTCCTTAAAGTATTAGCTTAAATACTTTTGTAAATTTTCTGTCAAATAAAGTATTCAAATTTATTAGTGATTCTGACAAATGTGAGAATCTAATAAATTGCTTAAAGTATAACTCCATGAAACCATGGATAAAGTTGTTTTAGACATCAGTTCATTACACACCAGTTGACACCCTGGATAATTTTCTTTTAAACTTGAAACTACATTGTATGTAACAAACGAATGTAATATAAGGTAGTGTTGCCAAAATGTATGCAAAGGTTTATTTCAGGAATAACAATAGGAAATAAAAGAGACTGTTTGAGAACAAAATGTTAAATATAGAAACAAACTCTTTTTTCACAAACCCTAAACTTATCACTAAAATAGAATGTGTGCGTTTATCATTAGAATATCTTTATAAACTCTATTGTCATTAAGGAACAAATCATTGAACAGGTACTTTCTCGAGTTTCTTTTCAGGTATGGTATTTATTTGGTGGGATTCTTAGACCTGACTGCAGAAAGTGGCAATAAGTTACCTCAAGTTTGCAGACAAAGCACTGTATGAAACTATTAAAAATAGATTATGATAGTTCTTTTTTTTTTCTGCTATTTAGGCCAATGTCTCTTGGAAAACTTTATATGGAACTGCAAAACCTTTCACTCACCTGTATGTATAGAACTTGTCTCAGTTCCATTATGTAGCCACAAATTTTCTGGGTTTGATTTGAATATCCATTTCCTTTAGAAAGCATATGCTATTGGTACTATCACTTTAACTAATGCTTCATGAATGAAATTTGAACAAAACTGTAAAAGACTGCTGTGTGTGTGTGTGTGTGTGTGTGTGTGTGTGTGTGTGTGAGTGTGCTTGTGGAGAGAGAGAGAGAGAGAGAGAGAGAGAGAGAGATGAAATAGTTGGAAAACAGCATTGATATGCAGTATATCTATTATTTATATAAAGAATGAAGAATGCCAAGTAGTACAAATTTGGAATAAACAATTGATTTTCTTATTCCAGCTGAAGAAATAATTTATAAAGTTTATGTTTTGGCAAAATGACTTCGTAGCTTCTTTTGAGTTTACATGTGTCATTCAGAGATCTCTGTTAGCCATGTAACCCTTCTTTCATGAAATATATTCTCTAAGTAGGCTGCTTTGTAAATTTGGTGGCATTAGTGTATTACTTTGTCTCCTAGTGCTTGAAACCTTCCTTTATCCATGATTATGTATGCAATAATCAGTGTTTTTGTTTGTTGACATAAAGCAGCATACTGAGTTGCACATTTTTGCATTATGAATCATAACTTTATATTTTAATAGACACTGATAAAATAGTTTTCAGACTGAACCTAGTACTATGACATCTTCCAAATTCTTTGGGATGTATACTATTGCCATTTGGACCTCTTGTACTTTGAGATCTTTTCAATATTATCCCTGAAGATGTTTTGTTTGGCTCAGATTAAGATGTCTTTCTGAGTGTTTTGGCATCTCTGGTTATGGTATTTATTATTTTTCTTCAATCACTTTGACAACTTGGACAGGTATAATTCAGAGTGTATAACCATGTCATTGGTGTTATACCAAAATAGCATATTTCGTTTCAGTTCTTCAGAACACTGAATTATACACTGTATGGCAGTTTATCATTGATATTTATCAGCAACACAAGCATGGCACTGCAAAGTACAAAGACATCATACAGCCCAAATACAGCTTTAGGCACAACACAAACACAATTCCACAAGATCTAAATAGAGTCACATAATGCAAATCAGACATAATGTCATGTGAAAATCTAAAAACTACTTAGTAGAGTGAAAAAGGGATAAGATTCTGATATAAAACTTTGGTATCCACAGATCTGTAAGTAACAAAATTGTTTGCCATTTCATTGTACCAAACATCCCATCTCATATAACTTTCACTGCATTTTGCCTTATGTATTATAGGTTGTTCCAGCGTTGAGCAAAGAAAAGTTAGAAGTGGATAAAGAATTGGGTGTGAGCAATGTCTGCAGGGGAGAGATGTTTAGTTGAAAAAATATGTGATCATAAGAGAGATAAGTAAATATATATATGTGTGTGTGTGTGTGTCGGTGTGTGTGCGTGTGTGTGTGTGTGTGTGTGCACGTGTGTGTGTGTGTGTGTGTGTATGTGTGTGTGGGTATGTATGTATATATGTATGTATGTATGTGTCAAGTCCAATTAAATGATAAATAATATATATATGTGTGTGTATATATATGTATATATATATAATATATATATATAGATATATATATATATATATATATATATAATATATATATATATGTATATATATATATGTATATATATATATGTATATATATATATATATATATATATATATACAATATATATATATATATTATGTATATATATATGTATATATATATATGTATATATATATATATATACAATATATATACATATAATATACATATATATATATATGTATATATATATATACATATATATATATACATATATATATATATATATACATATATATATAATTTATTATTTATTATACGTATATGCATTGAGGGAGAGTGGGGAATGTACATGGTGAGTACTTGAGAGGAAGTAAGGGGAGAGAGAAAAATGACCTGCAATAAAGGAGATGTAATTCTGAATTAATCTCTGACTGTATACATAAACAAGTATGCATGCTGAAATATTTCAAACCATTTAAAAGATATAAAAAGTAATTGAGTGGTGCCCAACAGTTCTTCCACCCTACTGAAAATAATCCCATATATCAATTTATTCAAATATTCAGTACACAACTGTTATAGCTCCATGGAAGATTTATGATGTATAATTTGTTTTATGCATACAAATGGAACTATAGAAAACTCCTATCCATACATGCATGAGTAGTTAAACACTTCACTGTAAATATAATATCACATACAATATTATATGCATACATACGATCTTTTTAATTCCTAATTCTTATCTTATTCTTAACATTATTTTATTTCATTTTATTTCATTTTACTAATATATAATTTTATTCTTTTACTCTTTTATAATAAAACTATATAATGCAATATACACTGTTGTGTCTGGGGAGAGTCATTTTCTTTTTGTGCCTTATAATTTAACACACTTACCGGTTAAATTTCCACTTATTTCTTATTTTTATTTTCCTAAAATTTTCGTTGCGTCTTGAAACCTTTTCAGTAGTCTTGAGATTCAAGACTATTGAAACGATTGCAAGATGCAACGAAAATGTTAGGAAAATAAAAATAAGAAATAAGTGGAAATTTTACCAGTGAGTATGCTACGAAAATTTTAGGAAAATAAAAATAAGAAATAAGTGGAAATTTTACCAATGAGTATGCTAAATAATCAGGCACAAAAAGAAAATGACTCTCCCCAGACACAACAAAATATGCTTCAACACACGAACTCATATAAAGAATCTTGCAAACCAAATCCAAAAACGAAATGCAATATATAGTTTTATTATTGTACATATACTTGTGTCTAGTTAAAAACATTATGTTTCTGAGCTGGTCTTTGAACCCTCTACTATAAAATTAGATCCTGACACCTTTAATTTTAATTCATGGAATATTTTCTTTAAAACCTATAGATCTCAAAGAAAAATGGAGTGCATTATCATATCATCAAACTCATCTATACTAATTCTGGTATATAAAATGCAATACAAAAGGGAACATTTCTTAAATAATATAATTTTAAATTTCACTAAGGAAGACAAAACATTCATCATAGCAAAATTCTTAAAGTAATTATATTATATTTATTATATTAGTTATATTAATTATATTCCCTCTCTCTCTCTTTCGGAGAGGCACTGAGCAGCTATACGCACACATACACACACGGCAATAACTCCTGCCTACCAAATTCAGTCACAAAGCTCCGGTCGGCTCAGGGTTATAGCGGAAGACACCTACCCAAAGTTTCACGCAGTGGGACTGAACCCGAAACCATGTAGTTAGAAAGCAAGCTCCCTAACCACACAGCCATGCCTGCGCCTACGTTCTTAGTAATAATTTGAACTTTCTGACTGTAACTTATTTCAGACATCCAACATTAAGTTTTATTGTATATTATATATGTCATTTTTGAAATTATATACACTGTAGAGTATTTCATTTGACAAAAACAATAAGTTTGGATTTGAAAGTATTCTTCTTCTTGCTTCTTCATGCCAGCTGGCACATATGGCTTTCACTCCCATTCCCTGTCAATTCCTGTGCTTCACACTTGGTTCTTTTTCTTTTTTCAGGTCAGGAACCATTGCCTCTCCAATGAATTGTAAATTCTTTTGAGTATTTGAAGTGTCTGTAATCAGAATTTTCTTACATGATTAGCCCAATGTCTTAAAGATTACTCTGTGGTCTTCACTTGAAATCAGTGTCTGTGACTCTTCTTAAAAAAAGACTGCCAAGAACTAGCCATGACATCATGGCAGCTGTTCCCAATTTTGATGAGTTAGTCATGACTGAGGTAATTACCAACTTGTCTCCTAAAGAAATACTCACTTTGACATTATATAGAGGTGCAACAACAGAGTTCACCTCAGCCTGGGGCCATACCAAACACTCTGAAGTGGGAGCTCTTTGTAGAACTTTGAAACCATTTGTCAATATTAAACTTTTGATGAGCAAGTTTGAACATCATAGGTTTTTAATTTCATTGTCAACAAAGCACAGGCACTCACAGTGAAACAGAAAGTCTGTTTTAATCCCACTTGTTTTATAATTGAATCAAACATGATTGGCAAATTAAATATCATTAAACTAAGTTTGCTGGGTGTTTCATACTAAGTAAACCACAGCCTTACTGTTGACCATTCTATAATTCAGGCAATTGATACACATCACTGTTATTTCTCTTTAAAGCTTAACAATACACACTTCAATTACTTTTGTATATCAGCATAATTTATTCAGTTTATTGTTTTATAATAATTTATGTATTTAGATATTTACTTACTCTTTTACTTGTTATAGTCATTTGACTGTGGCCATGCTGGAGCACTGCCTTTAGTCAAGCAAATTGACTTATTCTTTGTGAACCTAGTACTTATTCTATCAGTCTCTTTTGCTGAACTGCTAAGTTACAGGAAAGTAAACACACCAGCATTGGTTGCCAAGCAATGTTGGGGCAACAAACACAGACACACAAACACACACACACACACACACACACACACAAGGCTTTGGTCAGCCTGAGGCTATAGTAGAAGGCACTTGCACAAGGTGCCACACAGTGGAACTGAACCTGGAACCATGTGGTTCGTAAGCAAGCTACTTACCACACAGCCACTCCTATGCCTATTAATCTACCTGTTAATCTTTTAAGTTTACTTTCTGCGCTGTCTTATTTTGTTATATAATAAACCGCTCTGATCCTCACTCTCATCTCTTCTTCATCTCCTTTTAAATATTTTTTTTCTATCACTACTCTCCACTTCTAAGGTTCACTAACACTTTTTTTACATGCTTTCTTTATTGCAGTTTTTATAACTTTGTTTATTCATCAGCTGAAACTACTTTAATTTTAATCTTGTATCATCATTTCAACTTCATTAAAATTGTAGCTAATATATGTGTGTATATACATGTGTGGCTGGACATGTCTAAATGTATATCAGCAGACACACTCACAAATGCTTTTTTTTATATATATGTCTATTATTTCTATTCTATATTTTTATTTCTCTTATATATTTGTTTCCATTCTATATGAATAAGAAATAATACTATGGCTACAGAAATCGTCGAGATCTAAACACGAACACATTTAAGGTTCTCTTCTTTCAAAAACTCCACTCATTTGGATAGAGAACTAAGCGAATTCTATCTTTCATTTGCAATTAGCACTTGGAGACCTGTGATTGACTTGACTTTCCCTTACATGGAATATTTTAACAGGACCAAACCATATTTAATGGAAATTTTCCAAGCACTTTGTAATATCACTTACTGACCGATCAGAAGTATTGTGAGTTTGATACTGCAGACAACTGTGCTTTTCAGAAAACTTCTAGAAGTCCCAGACTCTCAAATGAATTAACCAATAAGAATTGTCTTTAAAAAGATCCCCCATAAAAAAATCTGTTTTGGTTATGTGAAGGCATAAATTTTGAGTTTTCTCTATATATAATGCAAAGAAGCTTGATAATGTTGTCATTGCAGATGGCTGCAAATGCTGCTTAATATGATCAACATTAATCAATGGAAGCTGACTCCACAAGTGCATCTTAGGATATAACATAGTTTGTGTGTATGTATGTGTATCACACAGATGCCCATATACACACACGCATATAGTATTATAAACCTATTTTACTAGTTTCATACTAAAGAGTTTCAAAATGTCGGTCTTTGAACCCCTCAGACAGAGTACTTGGGTAGGCATAGTGCAAGGTCATTGATGCTGGGGGTAAGAAAGCATCATATACAGTTTAGGAGTGTTGTAAAAAATGTGAAAAAAAAAAAAGGAGCTAAGACAGAAGGTGCCTTCAGGACTAAATTTAACAACCACAAGTCCTCCTTTAACATCGAGGACAGCTGACATGTCACAGCTTTTCTTTCTTTTCTTTTACTTGTTTCAGTCATTTGACTGCAGCCATGCTGGAGCACCGCCTTTAGTCAAGCAAATCGACCCGGGGACTTATTCTTTGTAAGCCCAGTACTTATTCTATCGGTCTCTTTTGCCGAACCGCTAAGTGACGGGGACGTAAACACACCAGCATCGGTTGTCAAGCAATGCTAGGAGGACAAACACATGCACACACACATAAATATATATATATATATATACATATATACGACAGGCTTCTTTCAGTTTTCATCTACCAAATCCACTCACAAGGCATTGGTCGGCCCGGGGCTATAGCGCAGAAGACACTTGCCCAAGACTCCACGCAGTGGGTTTGAACCTGGAACCATGTGGTTGTTTAGCAAGCTACTTACCACACAGCCACTCCTGCGCCCACAGCTGTAGCAAGGCATATGCATATATATAGTTGTTGAAAGCAAGTGCCATAGATTACTGCATCAAGTGGATAGTATTGGTGGGATGTAAACAATACTTTAATAGCATTAGAAGATGCGGTCTCTGTTTAGCAGACAATAACAATTGTACTGATGAACTCTATTCCCCATGATACTTACCCGAGCTGCAGAAGTGCAATTTTCCTATCCTGCTCTAATATTCATAAACATGGTTTTGGAGATACTGGCAAGCCAAACTAAGAATATAAACATTAACGCTTCCAGCATGGATATTTTCCATCACCACTAGCTTAGGATTTGTCATTCCACACCTAGATTATAACACATGAACAAACACATACATACTTGAACATCCACGCATAGTGGTAAGACTGACTCATCATATCCCCACTCTCCCCACCACACACATCAACACAAACACCCTTCCACGCCCAACCTGAATCTGAATTTATAGACATATAGTTCATGCACCATGACGGCACTCATTAATCCCTATCAAGAGACATGAGTCTAATAAGCATAAATTTCTTTCCTGGGTTTCTTTCATAAAATTTTCAATGTGTGTGTGTTTTTTTTATGACACCTGAAAACTAGATGTGAAATTTTTTAACCTGTAATGGGAAAGAGTTCATGTCATACTTTCCTAGCAACACTTGTGATGAGTACCAAAACTGGATTCCCGTAATTCTTGTGTACACAAATGATTGGTAAAAATGGTCTACGATATAGTATTATATACGTAACTGATAGACCAGCTAGCTTTTCTTGACTTGTTGATTCTTTGTGTGTGTACATATGAGTGTGTGTCTGTGTGTGTTTTTTTTTGTGTGTGTATATATATATATATGTATATATATATATATATATATATATATAAACATTTGAGCAAGGTTGGTGCGAGTGTCGCTGGACTGGTTCCTATGCAGGTGGCAAGTAAAAAACACCACTTGAGTGTGGCCATTGCCAGTACCTCCTGCCTGACCCTCGTGCCGGTGGCACATAAAAGCACCCTCTACACTCTCAGAGTGGTTGGCGTTAGGAAGGGCATCCAGCTGTAAAAAACCCAGCCATCTGGTTCATCAGTCCTCAGTCAAATCGCCCAACCCATGCTAGCATGGAAAGCGGACGCTAAACGACGATGATGATGATGATGATGATGATATATATATATTTCTATGGCCATTGAAAAAGTAATGACACTGGCAGTGTTCCAGCATAATCTCAGAATTTGGGCTGAAATGCATGATAGAATTAGTGAATAAAGCAACATATATATAGATATATATATATATATGTCTGAAAAAAGTCACACTCCTGTTAGGGGCCTGAAAATCTTGAAGTAGCATGGAACTGAATCAAACTGCTTTCAACATATATATATATATATATATATATATATATATATATATATATAAATACACGCATATATAATGTAAATAAATACATGTTTTATGTTATGATTACCTTAATCAGGGGATTAAAGAGAGAACCATTTATGCAAAGAAGGATTCAGCACTTTTCAGTGTAGTGTGCAATATTTATTTGCATACACAGTATCCAATGATTGTAGAAACATTTGAAAACCAGTAGGTCCAAGCCTATTGATTTCTTGTTAGGTATGTGCAGGTGTGTATGTATATATATGTGTGTGTATGTGCATGTGTCAATATATATATATATATATATATATATATATATATATATATATGTATATATACATATATACATATATACATATATATATATATAATATATATATATAATATATATATATATATATACATACATATATACATATATATACATATATATAATACATATATATACACATATACATACATATATACATATATATACATATATATAAATACATATATATATATATATATTATATATATATATATACATACACACAAACACATATAAATATATACCCACACACATACATATATGCATAGGTTTATATATATGTATATGCATGTATATATGAGCGTATATATATATATACCCACACACATACATATATGCATAGGTTTATATATATGTATATGCATATATATATGAACGTATATATATATATATACCCACACACATACATATATGCATAGTTTTATATATATGTATATGCATATATATATGAACGTATATATATATATATACACACACATACATGCACACACATACTCATACGCTGATCCTCGCACATGCACAGACAAACGCTCTAAAGTGATTGAAAATTTAATCTGCTCACGGATATCCGAGTCATTCAAACAACATCACATTCACAACTTCACCATCCAAGCCAACACATTATACAGTGCAAAACCATACCACCACACCTTAACACATTACATCTGCAACACAACTTCCATCACAACCATTGAAATATATGTTATTTATTTCTGATGTTATTGTTTTGAGTTTTATCTTTTGTTTTATGTTTTTTTCATTTCTTGTTCATTTCTTTTATTTTCTGGCTTTCAGATTTCCTATATACTGATTTTTACATTTTTTTTTTGTGATTTTGGAATACTTTATCCGTTTTTTTTATATATATATATATATTTTATTTTCATGATGAATTTACTTTTTATGTATTTATTTCCATTCTATAAAGCAATAGAAATTTTGCTATAGATAAAGAATCTTTCTTTCTCTCTGTCTTTGACCTTATGCTTCATTGGTATGTATGCATGTACGTGTATATGTATACACATATATACATGCTTCGGTACTTGTAAGTATGCATTAATTCATCTATGCATCTCTCTATCAGTGTCTCTATCAATTGCTTTACCCCTCTCTCTGAATGCATGTCCCTCTCTCCCTCCCTCTATTATAAACACTTGAGTGTATATAAAGACACACACACATACATATAAATATGTTTATGTATGTATTTGTATACGTATATGTGTGTGTGCATATGTGTGTATGTATATTTGTATTTATATATTTATATGGGAGTGTAGAAGTATGTGTGTGTGTGTGTATAGATATATTTATAGATATATATATATGGATACATGGATATGTATATCTATCTGTATACATTTGTATGTGTATGTATACATATATGCAAGTCTTTATACAATTTATGCATTATATTTACATTTATATATATATACATACATACATACATACATACATGCATATATATATATGCATATTTGTGTGTATATATATATATATTTGTGTGTGTGTATATATATTTATATATATATACTTATATATATATACACATATATATACATACATACATATATACATAAATATATATATATATATAGAAATAGAAATAAATACAAATAAATAAATATATATATATATATATACACACACATACATATATATATATATATATAATATATATATATATACACACACATACATATATATATATATATATATATATATATATATATAATATATATATATATATATATATATATATATACATGTATGCATTTACACATAGACATATGTAGGTTTATTGGAACTAATTGGGAAAGTACAAACCAATACTTAACACTATGTACATATTATATTCAGCAGTAAAGTTACATGACTGAAAGATCGAGTGTTTCTTGCATTTTACATATCAACCTAATGAACGTTTTTTGAAAATTTTAATTCATACCTACTTAAAGAGTGAATTTACAAATTTTTTTAGTCATTTGGATTAGTGTAATGCATAAAATTCTTTGCCTCTGTGTCACTTATGTTTTTTCTAGAAGCACTCCGTCGGTTACGACGACGAGGGTTCCGGTTGATCCGAATCAACGAAACAGCCTGCTCGTGAAATTAACGTGTAAGTGGCTGAGCACTCCACAGACACGTGTACCCTAACGTAGTTCTCGGGGATATTCAACATGACACAGAGAGTGACAAGGCCGGCCCTTTGAAATACAGGTACAACAGAAACAAGAAGTAAGAGTCAGAGAAAGTTGTGGTGTAAGAGTACAACAGGGGTTGCCACCATCCCCTGCCGGAGCCTCGTGGAGCTTTTTAGGTGTTTTCGCTCAATAAACACTCACAACGCCCGGTCTGGGAATCGAAACCGCGATCCTATGACCGCTAGTCCGCTGCCCTAACCACTGGGCCATTGCGCCTCTACAATCACTTATGTAACATATCAATTACATAAAATATAAATATACCATCACGTAGTGTTCAATTTCTCCTGTTTTTTTAACAAACCTGTTCTGTGGACTATAAATTGATAAATCCTATATATTAACATGAATTCTGCAAGCCAGCGTGTAACAATATGTAAGCTGTTACTAGAAGCAGCATATGCATTTACTCAACACACACGTGTTGGAAAGTACATTTTTGAAATCCAATTGCATAAAAAATTGTTACACATATATCAGATTCAAGGCAAGAAAATTCCACCACAAATTAAAGCACCAGAAGTTTTTCAATTCAATTTGCAGAATGTGATAAAGAAAAAAAAATTCAGAAATTATTCTAACACTTTCTAAGATATCTTAACTTGTGTCTTAAAGCATTCCTGTAACTCTAGTTAGTTGCATTTCCCCTCAAATAGGATGAAACTATTTATGAATTCCAAGATTTCTATAGATAGTTCTTAGCAACATTACGTAAACTTCTAAGAAAACTAAACCTAATACTGATAGCTTTTATTAACAAGTAAGCAAACATTTAGTCTCTGCCTTTTATGTGAATATAATAAACAGTCTACTTGCTAGACTCTCACTGGATTACTTCAAAAGACTCTGAATCTAATTTTTTTTTACCTGGAATTAAATGCTGGTTTGTTTATCAAACTAACAGTGAAGGAAATCGTATTAATACCATTAATAGTAGAATTATACAGTCATCTTATCCTCATCACTGGAAACAAAATTTACATGATAATCAGTGCAGGCATGGCTGTATGGTAAGTAGCTTGCTTACCAACCACATGGTTCCAGGTTCCAATAGCTGTAGTTCATAGAATTTGACATTATTCTTTGACTGAAAGCCATATGGTTCAGCTGTATACACTTTATAATCTGGCCGAAATATTCTACATGGTTTATATTCAAACTGGCCAAATCTGATCTCTGATACCAATCCTACAATATCATTCAAAAAATTTATCTGTTAGCTCATCAAAATCTCAAAGCTACAAGATACTGCATGATTAATTTGAAATAATGAATAAATAAATGAGAGAATAACGTGAATTGTGCTAAGCTTGCTATGAGACATCCTTCATACAGTAACACTTTCTGGGTAATCTGCTATTTGATGACCCTACCATCTGTTTTGATGGAGCTAAAGTATTTATTTTAGAAAACCTGCTACCTTGAGTTGGTTTTATTATACAGGGATAAAGGTTTAATTGTAACCCGTCAGTGGAATAACAATTTGTTAGATTTTAAAAAGATTTCGTTTATACTTCAAAAGTTTTGACCATAAGATTATTCTAAATGTTAGTGTTTTAGATCTTAAACTCATTCTCAGTTCAGTTGATTATAGCTCTAATCATGTAAAATTCAACCATCCTCTCTTCCCTTCTGATAAAATTTACCTTAGTAGGAGAATATATGGAATAACTTTTGATGAAAAGATGTATTAACATCTGACAATTTTGAGTACATTCCCAACAAAAAAAAATGTTAGCAACACCAAAAGAAGGGAAGCTATAAGGTGCAACTTTCCTTTTACATAAAATACCGATCTCACATCAACCAATCTTTTCTAAATATAGATATAAGCACTTACCTTACAACTATAAGTTGCATAAAACTCTTAATAACAATAACCTCAAAGTAAGTTGCAGCTGTATGGATAATTTTGCCTTGTCATGAAAGGTTTACAGGAAAAAATTGCTTACTTCTCTCATTCTTCACATTGATGTGAAAACCTTAACAGAAGCACATGCTTTTCAAGCATTAAATGTTTTCAAAAGGTGTTGTAAATTGCATAAAGGTTTCTGTCAATAGTAACGATAATATAAAGCACCACATAGGCCTCAGAGATGACAGATTTATATCCAGATATGTTCAATGCACATGCGTGTTTAGACATAAAGTTAAAAGGGCCACAGAATGCTTGAGATACATCAGTTGTTTCAAAGATAATGGTATATCTGACCTCAATCTTGATGGAACATTTATTAAATCCACTCTTGTCTATTTGAATTGCTACCAATGCTCCCTTTGCAGATCTAAAAAATTCAGCACCTAATACGATTTTTTCAACTGTTAAATTACAAATTCAAGCCAGTATTTTTATGCCCTCACTAAACAATATTTATCCAACCATCTTCAAATTAACTAGTAGAGGATTGCGTGCAAGTATTGCAGAAGGCATGCATTTGCCTAACCTACTTGTTTATCAAATTGCTCTCCAATATTCTTTAACTTTGCTCTAATGATTTTTCATTTCTTTTTTTTTTTAGTTCTCACCTTTAACCCATTCAAGTGGCCCATATGCATAGACATGCTGTATGTAAAACGTTCATTTATATATTTGTATAAGCATGTATATATACATGTGTAAGAATGTGTGTGTGTGAGTATATATATGTGTACGTATATATGAGTACATACATGCATGCATATATATATATATATATATATAAATTAAAAATAGAACACAAAGGATATCGTAGTTCACGTGTTTCAAGCCTTATAAACAATCCATTATTACATCAGTGTATTATTGATATAAAAGATGATTTAAAGCTCTCTTCAGCCACAAACATTGTCAGTCCAAAGATTACATCACAATATAAATAGATTGGTGATATAGTATGGGCAGATTTTCGAAATCCAATGAATCCTTATACATTTATACAGTTAGGAAATTATACAAATATAATTTTTCAAGGAGATATGATAAACCTATTATAATGGGTAATACTACATGTACTTTTCATATTTTTTATATTGTGATGTAATTCTTTGGACTAACAATGTTTGTGGCTGAAGAGAGCTTTAAACCATCTTTTATATCAATAATAAACTGATGTAATAACGGATTGTTTATAAAGCTTGAAACACATGTACCACGATATCCTTTGTGTTCTGTTTTTAATTTATATTTGATATATACTCTCTCACCTCTGCCACTATCTGGCATATACAGGTGCTTACACTTATCAAATATTCACTCTAAATTTACAGTACCTACTATGTATATATATATATATATATATATATATATATATATGCATAAGTACATATAGTTAGATGGTTAGATATTACTACATATATATATACATATTTCTTTTGTGCGCATATGTATGAGTGTATGTGTGTTGGATATATAATATATATATATATATATATATATATATTCGTGTTTAAGATGTTATTGACATACACACATGCACATTCCTGCAAGCAAGTAAATGGATGCACAAAATATATATTTGTGCAAAATATAACCTGCAACATTAAACTTCATATTTTATTCACTTACGTTTTTATATATCTAGATTTCATGAAACCAGTTTCCTTACTTTTCCCTGCACGTCTATATTTTTATGAGCTTGTACATAATTAAACATATATGTGTACATGTATCTATTTATGTATTTATATATCTATATGTGTATGCATATATGTAAATACGTATACATATGTGTGTGCATACACACATATATGTGTATATATTTATATGTTTCTATGCGTGAGGATATGCCCATGAGTCTGTTTTTGTACAACTAGTTATACTGTTTGTACTCATACAAATATATTTTTTCATTTTTCTTTATCCTTTCGGACTGGTTTTAAAATGTATTGATTATCACATAACCATCACACTTCAATAAAATTTTTGAAAGAAAATTCTGGAAAAAAAAAATTGTAATTCACAACTATATAGTGAGGGAATTCTACAAATTTAGGTTAGTATGATAAGTTGAATATATAAAATTCTTGACCCTCGAGTCACTCATGTAACTTTACACACACACACACACACACTCACATATTTACATATATATTATATATATATATTAT
>NC_043004.1:98669922-98674922 GCF_006345805.1 Octopus sinensis | reverse complement strand
TGGAAGGTTAGGCCGTCAGCCAGGCCTTTACTGATACCCTGAAAGCCAGGAACTATTCACCACTCTATTGTATGTCCATCTGTCTTGTTTGTTTACTTCAGTACCTGGACTGTAGTTAGGCCAGGATTTTGTTTTAAATAGTCCATATTAAATCTCAGGATTTGTAATCAATATAGCTACTTATTGTAGCAAGGAGGCGCAATGGCCCAGTGGTTAGGGCAGCGGACTCGCGGTCGTAGGATCGTGGTTTCGATTCCCAGACCGGGCGTTGTGAGTGTTTATTGAGCGAAAACACCTAAAGCTCCACGAGGCTCCGACAGGGGATGGTGGTGATCCCTGCTGTACCCTTTCACCACAACTTTCTCTCACTCTTACTTCCTGTTTCTGTTGTACCTGTACTTCAAATGGCCGGCCTTGTCACTCTCTGTGTCACGCTGAATATCCCCGAGAACTACGTTAAGGGTACACGTGTCTGTGGAGTGCTCAGCCACTTACACGTTAATTTCACGAGCAGGCTGTTCCGTTGATCGGATCAACCGGAACCCTCGTCGTCGTAACCGACGGAGTGCTTCCATCTGTTGTAGCAAACTTGTAGCTGCATGGATAAAGCACACATATGTTTGTTATTTGCTTGACATTGTAGTCTGTATTGCACATTTCCATTTCACAGTTTTGTGCTCTCTGTGTTTTTCTCTTACGCAAACAGAAATTAGTACACCAACTACTACCATTCTCACTAGCACAAGTACACCCATTATTGCTACCACTACAGAGGCTACTACTACCACCACCACCACTACTGCTACTCATGATGATGATGATCCTGCTGTAGCTGCTGCTGCTGCCGATACCACTACTACTACTACTACTACTACTACTACTACTTTTCCATGCATTTATCATAATTTTTGTTGTTATTTTTTCCTTCTGAATTGTTTTGAGAGAGTTAATTATATTTTGCTTCCGTGATGTTATACATTTTTATTGTAGTTTTTGTTGTTTTATCTCCCTATTCACTGTATTCATGTCTACATGAATGAAAGTGGGTAATAGTACACACATGTATATCTGTGTGTACAAGCAGGTATGTATTAAAACACACACACATGCTTACTACATACATAAAGTAACTAACATGGATATACATACACACATACATACATATATACATACATATATATACATATACATACATACATACATATATATATATATATATGTATATGTATATATATATATGTATATATATATGTGTGTGTGTGTGTGTGTGTGTGTGTGTATATAAAGAGACAGACATAGATACAAATATATACATAGACAAATAAATAGACAGACAGATACGTAGACATATATATGCATTTTTATATATGTGCATCATACAGGTGTATATATATATATTATATATGCATATTGATACATGCATATATGTGTGTCTGTCTGTGTGTATATATATATATATATATATATGTATATATGTGTATGTATGCATATAAATATATATAGATATGTATGATACATCATGTATAGATATATACATGTGTGTATGTATATGTGTGTATAATCACACAGACACACATTCACACACATACACACGTGCATACACATGCATGCATACTTGTATGGTTTTGTATTTAGATTTATCTGATTGTACACTGATTTGCTCTTATGCATCTATGCATCTCACACAAACACATACATACAGACAGACACACACACACATGCATACAGTTACTCACATACATGTACAGCTACACACATGCACAAATACATTTGTCTTTGTATATATATATTCCCCATCAAAGTGTGTATATATATATTCCCCCACCAAAGTGTGTATATATATATTTCCCCATCAAAGTGTGTATATATATATTCCCCATCAAAGTGTGTATATATATATTCCCCATCAAAGTGTGTATATATATATTCCCCATCAAAGTGTGTATATATATATTCCCCATCAAAGTGTGTATATATATATTCCCCACCAAAGTGTGTATATATATATTCCCCATCAAAGTGTGTATATATATATTCCCCATCAAAGTGTGTATATAATATATCCCCATCAAAGTGTGTATATATATTATCCCCATCAAGGTGTTATATATATATTCCCCATCAAGAGTGTGTATATATATATTCCCCATCAAAGTGTGTATATTATATCCCATCAAAGTGTGTATATATATATTCCCCATCAAAGTGTGTATATATATTCCCCCATCAAAGTGTGTATATATATATTCCCCCATCAAAGTGTGTATATATATATTCCCCATCAAAGTGTGTTCGTAATATATATTCCCCATCAAAGTGTGTATATATATATTCCCCATCAAAGTGTGTATTATATATATCCCCCACCAAAGTGTGTGTTTATATATATATTCCCCAATCAAAGTGTGATATATATATTCCCCATCAAAGTGTGTTATATATATATTCCCCATCAAAGTGTGTATATATATATTCCCCATCAAAGGTGGGTATATATATATTCCAAATCAAGTGTGTGTATATATATTCCCCATCAAAGTGTTAATATATATTCCATCAAAGTGTGTATATATATATTCCCCATCAAAGTGTGTATATATATATTCCCCATCAAGTGTGGTATATATATTCCCCATCAAAGTGTGTATATATATATTCCCCCATCAAAGTGTGTATATATATATTCCCCATCAAAGTGTGTATATATATATTCCCCATCAAAGTGTGTATATATATATTCCCCATCAAAGTGTGTATATATATATTCCCCATCAAAGTGTGTATATATATATTCCCCATCAAAGTGTGTATATATATATTCCCCCATCAAAGTGTGTATATATATATATTCCCCATCAAAGTGTGTATATATATATTCCCCCATCAAAGTGTGTGTGCGTGTATCTTCTTACAGATATTGTATCTTCATTTTGTTCCTCCTCTTCTTCCTTTCTCACCCTCATCTCTACCATTCCATTTTGTTCGGGGATTTACTTGAAATTTAAATAAAATGGTAAATTGTCTTGAATAGAAGCTGTGACAGAGGGCAGAATAACGTCACCCGACGCCTTTCAATATTTCCAATGGCTGATTGAATTGTATCAATACAGTTTTATATCACAAATTTCCATAGAACATACATTCAGTAATTTGCATAAATGTATGACAAGAAACACAACATCAACGAAAAGAATAATAATAATAATATTAATAATAATAATAATAATATAATAATAATAATAATAATAATAATAATGATAATAATAATAATAATAATAATAATAATAATAGTAATAATGAGTACAATGATGATATGATGAAAATAATTTTGTTTAGTGGTCATGGTGGTGGTGCAGAAACGATTAATTTTGACAACAACAGCAAGAACATCAACAAAATGAAATTCTCTTATTTTAATTTCTTTTTTTTTATTTCGTTGGGTTTTTTCTATTATTATTATTAATAATAGTAACAGAAGAAGGGATATATTAATAATAGCCGCGATGTTTATTATTTTCTGATAGAAAATATTGATTAATAATGTATGTAATATGCATGATGGTGATGATGATGATGATGATGATGATGATGATGATGAAGGTGGTGGTAGTTATGATAATGATGATGATGATAAAATAACAATAATAATAATAATAAATATTAATGATAATAATAATAATAATAATAATAATAATAATAATAATAACAACAACAGTGATAATAATAATTAGCCTAATGATAATAAAAACAACATTGTTGCTATTGATGATAATAATGATGATTATAGTAATAACACTACTACTTCTACTGCTACTACTACTAATAATAATAATAATGATAATAATAATAGTAGTAGTAGTAATAATAATAATGATGATAATAATAGTAGTAGTAATAATAATAATAATAGTAATAATAATTATAAAAATAATAGTAATAATAATAATAATAATAATGATAATAATAATAATAGTAATGATGATAATAATAATAATAATAATAATAATAATAATAATAATAATAATGATGATGATAACAATAGTAGTAGTAGTAATAATAATAGTAATAATAATTATAAAAATAATAGTAATAATAATAATAATAATAATGATAATAATAATAATAGTAATGATGATAATAATAATAATAATAATAATAATAATAATAATAATAATAATAATAATGATATAATAGTAATAATAATAATAACAATAATAATAATAAATAATAATAATAATAATAATAGTAATAATAATAATAACAATAATAATAATAACAATAATATTAATAATAATAATAGTAATAATAATAATAACAATAATAATAATAATAATAATAATAATAATAATAACAATAATATTAATAATAGTAATAATAAAAATGATAATGATAACAACAATAACAATAATAATGATGATGATGATGATGATGATGAAGATATTAATAATGACGGACTATAATTGAAGTGAAGACAGCAGTTGTAGAGACATAAGCAATAAAACCATATTTTCGTTTTAATTTGCTAAAAGTTGCTGGGGAATTCAAATGAATTCAGCAAATTGTTTACCGATTCCTAGCACACCACATATGTATTGCCGGTTCTTTCACGAAGAAAATTCTTTTGTTATTTTTTCAAAAAATTTTAAATTTAGTTTTTCTTTTCTTTTCTTTTTTTTTTGTATTTTTATGTTTGTTTTTCTGTTTTCTAAAAATTAAATAGTTGAAAAGTAAAATTAATGTAGATGATACATGCATTGCCTGACAATATGACGTGTTCAATTAAATATATATCTCTCTCCCTCTTTCCCTCTATTTATCTCTTTATATATATGTGCATGCATATATATATACATATGTGTATATATATATATATATGTATATATATGTATATATATACATATATATATACATATATATATACATATATATATACATATATATATATATACATATATATATATATGCATATATATATATATATATATATATATGAAAATATA
>NC_043004.1:98659922-98667422 GCF_006345805.1 Octopus sinensis | reverse complement strand
AAATTCCATTCAGGTTGACTTTGCCTTTTGACTTATCAGGGTTGATAAAATAAATACAAGTGGAGCACTTGGGTTGAATTACTGGCCTTGCACCAAAATTTGAAATCACTATTATTATCAGAGATGCACTTGCATAGCTAGTGACTTGATCGGAGATCGTGTGCTGAAACAAAAACAATTGCAGCATGGAAGATGTTTGTAAGCCATTTAAGCACACACACAAAAAAAACCCCATTAGATTCACTTCATTTAAATTTAATTTGTGTCAAAATATTTTCATCAGTTTGAAACTTTGAACTGTTCACTGACAAAACTTTGTGCAGCATCTCATTATTATTCTCATTATTGAAATTATTATATTTATTAATAATAATGGCTTCAAATTTTGGTACAAGGCCAGCAAATTAAAAGGACAAAGTAAGTTGATTAAATTAACCCTAGTATTGAGCTGATAGTTAATTTATCAACCCCAAAAGGATGAAAAGCAAAGTTGACTTAAACAGAATTGGAACTCACAATGTAAAAGCAATGAAATGCTGCTGAGCAAAGTGCTCATCATGCCAACAAGTCTGCTGGCTCACCACCTTAATAACAACAATACTATTAATAATAACAAGGATAAAATTTATGGAGATGTATTTGCATAGCAAGTGACCTTATTTGAGATTGTGTGCTGGAAAACAATTGCAGCGTAGAAGGTGCACCTTTTATTATATTCATTATATATATTGTTTCTGATATAAATTAATATTACTAACAAATATTACCGGTACCTGACACCACCTTAATTTAAGAAATACACAAAAAGCATTACATTCACTTCAATATTTAAATTTAATTTGTCAAAATATTTTCGTCGCTTTGAGACCACAACTTTTTCACTGTCAAAATTCTGTGCTGCATAATATTATTTGTAGAAATAACAACAAAAACAACATGACGATCAGTAGACATTTGTTGCCTACAGCAATACTTCTTAAACTGTCTAATGTGATGTACCAGCATTTTTTTTTCCAATGTGTCAGGTACCTGTAATATTTGTTAAAAATATTAATTTATATCACAAACAATACATATAATGAATATAATAAAAGTTGACAATATTTTTATCTTATATCTATTTTGTGAACAAATAATACAATATTACACAAGCATTTTATAATGTTTCTTTCTTTTCTGGAAACTCACTGCATACCAGCAGCTAATGGCTCATGGACAAGCACCGGTCTGTGGACCACCACTTTGAGTAGCATGGTACAGTAACAGCATATGGAGCTGATCAAGGGCTTAAGTGATATAAGTGTCATGCAGTCTTCTCCCTCCTTTAATACCTGCTTCTATTTCCATTAATATTGCACCCAACAAATTCACTAAATCTGGATAGATCCTTGTTGATTAGGGAAATTCAAACCCTTTGTGATGTAACTCTGACCTACAAATTTTCTATGGCTTGATTTTTGTAATTCAAAAGATTATTCAGTGGTATATTTGGTCATTTAAAAATCATATTTCATTAGAATAAATTTGAACCTTATAGGTGACCAAATTAGTAGTGGTGGTGGATGTTCAGAGAATGTTACCACTATAATAAGAATATCCCGGGTAAAGTTTAGAAAGCTTCTACCCCTACTGGTGACAAAGGGCCTCTCACTCAGAGTGAAAGGTAAATTATACGATGCATGTGTGCAAACGGCTATGCTTTATAGCAGTGAAACATGAGCTGTGACTGAGGAGGACATGTGTAGACTTGAAAGAAATGAAGCTAGCATGATCCGCAGGATGTGTAATGTCAGTGTGCACACATGACAGAGTGTAAACGCTCTAAGAGAACTGTTAGACATAAGAAGCATACGATGTGGTGTGCAAGAGAGACGTTTGCACTAGTATGGTCATGTACTATAGATGGATGAGGAGAGATGTGAGAAGAATTACCACTCCCAAACAGTTGAAGGAATCTGGAGTAGAGATAGACCCAGGAAGACATGAGATGGGGTGGTCAAGCATGACCTTCGAATGTTGGGTCTCACAGTGGCAATGACAAAAGACTGAGACCTCTGGAGATATACTGTGACTGCGAAGACCCAGCAAATAAAGTGAGTTCATGGCTGTATCCTACACCAGTTTCACATGACTAGCCCCAGCCCATTCAAAAGTATCTTGGATCGTAGGGTAACCTGCTGTGTTTGAGAAGACCTATTGAGTCAAATACATCAACATCAGAATGAAAATCAAATGGAAATTGTAGTTGTGATACCTGTGCTGGTGGCATGTAAAAAGCACCATCCAAATGTGGCTGATGCCAGTGCTGCTTTGACTGGCTTCTGTGCAGGTGGCATATAAAAAGCACCAACCGATCATGGTCATTGCCAGCCTCCCCTGGCACCTGTGCTAGTGGCATGTAAAAAGCACCAACTACACTCATGGAGTGGTTGGAATTAGAAAGGGCATCCAGCTGTAGAAACACTGCCAGATCAGACTGGAGCCTGGTGTAGCCTCCTAGCTTCCCAGACCCTGGTTGAACCATCCAATCCATGCTAGCATGGAGAACGGACGTTAAACGATGACGATGATGATGATGTTGTGCAATCAAATGCCATTTCCTCAATGAAAGGTCTGTCTTCAGGAACAAGAAAAACAGAAATGCTGTGTATAGAAATTGAGAGACTCGTACATTTACCATTTCGTTATCCTTTGGACAATCACGAAGCATATTAAACCTGATATAAACTGGACAATTCTATGCCAACTCTGCATTGCAAAAAAATTTCATATTATACCTCATGGTAGCCTTTTCTACAATCAACATTTACTTTCTTACAATACAATACTAAATATCAGCAATAAATACATTAGCATTTCAAAACTTTCTTAATTTATTTTACTAACTGATGACCATTTCTTTAGTGTAACATAACAAATTCTAACAAGGACGAACACACACATACACACATACTCACAGCCATAATCATGAGCTAATATGGTTCAGATTATTTCTGCGCATATAGATATCTTTCTTAAAATTGAAACCTTGTCTTATTGATAATTCATCATTTATGAATCAATTATGTGATCCTAATTATGTTAAATACCATAAGACATGTAGCACAATAACATATTAAAGATTTACAATCCTTGCATGGTAGTGAATAGTAAATAATCTTAACCTCCACAAATTCTCTATATTTCTTATTTCTTTATTGCCCACAAGGGGCTAAACATAGAGGGGACAAACAAGGACACACGAAGGGATTAAGTCAATGACATCGACCCCAGTGCATAACTGGTACTTACTTAATTTATCAACCTCGAAAGGATGAAAGGCAAAGTCGAGCTCAGCGGGATTTGAACTCAGAACGTAACGGCTGACGAAATACCTATTTCTTTATTACCCACAAGGGGCTAAACACAGAGGGGACAAACAAAGACAGACATAGGTATTAAGTCGATTACATCAACCCCAGTGCGTAACTGGTACTTAATTTATCGACACAATATTTATTCTATGTTCTAATGTAATAAATACAGTAATGTTTTTTACTGTTAATAGTTACATGGATCACTTTTTTTGAATAAAAGTTGTAGTTGTGTTCTTGCATTATCCAAGGGCATATAGTGAGAATTGAAACCGGGTTACAGACTTGAATCCTTATAAGGATACCACCTATACATTCCAGACCGGAGCACAGAAAACTACTATTGCAGTTGTATAACAAAATATAATCTGCTAAGAAAGCAAATTTACTTGTCTGTTCATTTCCAACTTCCTGAATTGGCAAATTATGCTTCACTTAGGTGTTTCTGATTTGTGCTGTAGATACCTTGTCTCTCAGAAAGCAAGAATGCAAAGATGTTTTCTAATGAAGCACGAGTAAACCTGTCATGAGGGAACTGATAAGAAAGAAACATTATAAATGGCAGTATAGAGATACGAACGAAAAGTATGTATTAAAAAAAAAAATGTGTTGTTAAAGGCTTAAATACAATTAAGAATTTCGTGATGCAAGGAAGCGACTAAATTGCATCGGACATTGCCAAAAACGGAAATGGACACAAGAAATATGTCAGTGATGCTTTCAGAGGCAAATTTTGATGTTTCTTTTTTTGATTTTTTTTTGTCATTTATTCCTGAAATGAAAACCTGATCTTAAACAGCATGAAAGTCTTGTCAAACTCTACTTGAAGTTGTTACAGATGTATCAGTAAATTTGTAAGAATTATTTTGATAGTTGATGTTGTTGTGGTTGTTGTTGTTGTTGTTGTTGTTGTTGTTAGAATGGTGAGCTTGCAGAATTGTTAGAATGCTGGACAAATTACTTTACATTCATCTTTACATTATGAGTTCAAATTCCACTAAGGTTGACTTCACGTTCATTCTTTTGAAGCCGATAAAATAAGTACCAGCTGAGTACTTGGGGTCAATGTAACTGATTAACCCCTTCAATGTAATGTTCAGGCCTTGTGCCTATAGTAGAAAGGATTATTATTGATAACATTATTATGTAGAGTAGTAGCATTATTATATAGAGCAATATTATATGTTATTGTTTGAGTAATATTATATATTATTGATAATATTGATAATAATATTATATATTATTGATAACATTATTATATAGAGTATAGATCTATGTTCAGAATCTAATATCTATTTTTGGCCATTTTATTTTCTGGGAGGTATGAAAAAAAGTGTCGTGCAAAGAAATGCAAGAATTATAACAAGGGATATTAGACATGACTCAAACCCTTGGTTTGTGAGTCACAGTATGGGAAACTGGTCACAATAGGCTTGACAATGCTGACCTGTTGTAAAAGAGTATCAAAATGGACTTGTAAGTTCTAATGACACTGATGAGGCAGCAGAATAATAGTAGAATTGTGCCCAATAAAAGGCACCAAGACAATAGGTACAAGACTGGAAAGACAAGATGGAAATCCTAGTTGACATATTTCTCAGTCAAAAGTGCTTTGGAGATGAATGTCTGAAGAAGTGAGAAGACTAAGGAAAGAGACAAAGAAGAAGAAAACAAATAAAAAGAGGGCAAACATAAACAAATATCGCTTTCAAGGGGACGACAGACAAATATGGGGACCACAAAGGAAATATTTTTTAAGTCCAATATCACAAACAGATGAGCAAACAACCTCACTTCTGGCCAAACTAAACAGTAGTGTCATATATTCATCTTTACATGATTGCTTATGCTACAGTATATGTGCAATAAAATGTATGTGTATGTGTGTGTGTTTGTGTGTTTGTGTATGAATGTCTCTCTCTCTCTTTACTCTTTTACTTGTTTCAGTCATTTGACTGCGGCCATGCTGGAGCACCACCTTTAATCGAGCAACTCGACCCCAGGACTTATTCTTTTGTAAGCCCAGTACTTATTCCATCGGTCTCTTTTGCCAAACCGCTAAGTAACAGGGACATAAACACACCAGCATCGGTTGTCAAGCAATGCTAGGGGGACAAACACAGACACAAACACACACACGCATATATATACATATACATATATACGATGGGCTTCTTTCAGTTTCCGTCTACCAAATCCACTCACAAGGCTTTGGTCGGCCCAAGGTTATAGTAGAAGACACTTGCCCAAGGTGCCACACAGTGGGACTTAACCCGGAACCATGTGGTTGGTAACAAGCTACTTACCACACAGCCACTCCTGCGCCTGTCTGTTGATATAGATGTATAAAATGCTGTTGTTGGTTTTTGTATTAATTGTGCACAAGAAGAAACCAGTTTAAATAATATTCATTAAGTTTTCTTTTTTAAATCCTATTGAACCTATTTGTTTTCCCAGACTAAAATTGCTTTGATTATTTTTATCTATGCATATTCTTTATTCTTATATTCTTTTACTTGTTTCAGTTATTTGACTGCAGCCATGCTGGAGCACCACCTTCAGTCGAACAATTTGACTTCAGGACTTATTCTTTGTAAGCCTAATACTTATTCTATCAGTTTCTTTTGCTGCATCACTAAATTACGGGTATATAAACACACCAATATTGGTTGTCAAGCGATGGTGCGGGGGACAAACACAGATATAGTAGAAGACACTTGCCCAAAGTGCCACACAGTGGGACTGAACCCGGAACCATGTGTTGGTAAGCAAGCTACTTACCACACAGCCACTCCAGCGCATATATATGTATGTATATATATACATACAATATTTTTTGTATATATTTTATTAATTTGCCTGTACGGCTAATAATTCGCTTACCACTTGTGATGGTATTTTAATAATACCATTCCTATATCTATATCTATCAATATATATATATATATATATATATATATGATGGGCCTCTTTCAGTTTCCATCTACCAGTTCCACTCACAAGGCTTTGGTCAGCGCGAAGCTATAGTAGAAACACTTGCCCAAGTTGCCAAGTAGTGGGACTGAACCTGGGACCATGTGGTTAGGAAGCAAGCTTCTTACCACACGGCCTTGCCTGTGGATATGTATATATAAAAAAATAAATGCATGTTTCTTTATCGTTATATAAAACACATGGCAAATCATCTCCGGACTCAAACTACAGCAGACTGATAAATGCTACAGCAAAGACCAATTCCCGACAGGAAACTGTAGGTTATGAAACTGGTGCATCAGATAGTACTTGGATTAAACCGAGGGTTTTGTGTAGGTATGTATGTATGCGTGTATATATATTGTTTGTACGTAAATATTTATGTAAGTATGTATATCTGTAAATTTGTTTACGTCTATTTGAATTTTGATTATGTATGTGATTTTGCATACATGCTTATTATGTGTATATTTGTGTGCATGTGTCTAGGTATGATTCTTCATATATATTAGGGTATGTGTGTATGTGTGTATATGTGTCTGCATGTGTTTGTTTGTATGTGATTGTGTGTATGTAACTCTCTTACTTGCTTCAGTCATTTGACTGTGGCCATGCTGGAGCACTGCATTTATTTGAACAAATCGCTTCCTAGACTTATTCTTTGTAAGCCTAGTACTTATTCTATCGGTCTCTTTTTTCTGAACTGCTAAGTTACAGAGATGTAAACACACCAACGTTGGTTGTCAAGCAATGGTGGGGGACAAACACAGACACACACACCAATATACATATACATATACAGATATATTTACACACAATGGGCTTCTTTCAGTTTCCATCTACCAAATCTACATGCATTACTTCGGTCAAGGTACCACTCAATGGGACTGAACCTGAAACCTTGCACCTATATATATATACTGTACATTCTCGAGTATAGTCCGCCCTTGAGTATAATACACAGGGTATTTTTAGGGGGCTGTAACCTAAACCTCGTGTATAATATGTACCCCTTCTCTAACTTGAGTCAAAGAGGTCTATATAACGTCCTTGGTTTGTAAAAATGTATACAGTAACGTCCTTTATTATTATTGTATATATAACATTATACAAATGTGTAGCGTTTTTGTGCATTTTGTTTGCAGAAAATAAAGAAATAACAGTAATAACAGTA
>NC_043004.1:98649922-98654922 GCF_006345805.1 Octopus sinensis | reverse complement strand
TATATATGATATATTTATATACATACATATATTCATTAAATATTTATAAACATATATATGTATACACATACACACACACACATACACATATATGCACGCATGCCCACAAATATATATGTGTAGGTTTATAGACCGCTAGATAGATGGATAGGTTGACAGATAACTGTTTTTATGTGTGTGTGTAAACACCCACGCATGCATAATTTCAGCATTCAGATATTCATACACATATATGATCTATAGTGATTTGAAAAACGCGAAATAATTGAGTTTATCCCTGCATTAAGAATACTAAGCTACCTTTTAAATGTATTGACATTTAAAATGCAAGTAAGGGAGACAACTCCCATAACGTTATATAATCCAAAAATTTTGAGAAAACTGAAGTCTATGTAAGTTGGAACTCAGTTTATGGTTAGAGCCAAATGGCAAATCAATGATCATATTTTGACTATTATAATGTTTATTAGTGAAACACATTAATCTTAAGTGCAAAGTGATCATTGTATATGTATATATATATGTGTATATAATTGATATAGGATAAAATTTTTTTCCTGAAAAAAATTTTATCAATGGCCAGCATATCAAAAAATGCCTTTAAAGGTAAAATTTATACATAATTTACAAGATAAGGGCAGAATAAAAATACTAATACCAGATACACTGAAACAAAAAAAAATTGTCGATAACCATTAAATTTATGCGTCTTGAAACATACCAATAGAAAGCTCTAAAAAATTCGTTATTACCGTATTGGTCCAATTTCAGGGTTAATTCACAAGAAATTTTCCCCTCTTCAGCGGCACATATGCGAGATATAAATGAAATACTTATTCATACCCATGGAAGAAGCAAGCACCAAGTCCCGAGCAGACTTAAGTACCCCAAATATATCCAAATATAAAAATGTATATGTGTATATATATATATATATATATATATTTGGTTGTCTGGAAAGTTTGTGCCAATTTATAGTAGCTTACCTGTTGACTTATTTTAGAACATGGTTGAGTCTAAATGGGGGATTTGACTACACCTCCATTTAGAGCACAGTTTAAGCTATCTTTTTATGGAAGAAGGTTTATATCCTTATAATCTGTGTCAATTCTGTAACCCTTTAAAATGGAAGATAAGAAAGTTCATATTTAGCACTTGATGCTTTTCTTTTTCTGTAAAGGCAAAAATGCCTCACAAGCAACCAAAGAAATATACGCAGTTTACGGTGATGTTTCTTAACCCGAAAGAGCTGTATGGAACTGCTTTGCAAGGTTCTGAGTTAGAGATTGTAACCTTATTGAGGAAGAGCGATCAGCAGATCATCCACTACAGATGATGACTAAATCAAGTCATTGATTGAGAATAACCCACATTGCACAACCCGAGAATTGGCAGAAAGCCTCAGCCTATCAAAATCCATCATTCATGAACACCTGGTAAAGCTTGGGTACACAAATCACTACAGTGTTTGGGTACCACATGAGTTGAGTGAGAAGAACCTTTTGGATTGCATTTCCATCTGTGATTCACTTTATAAACAGAATGATAATGCACCATTTTTAAAGCAAATTGTGACAGGTGATGAGAAATGGATTATCTACCAAAATGTTCAGAAAAAGCGATCCTGGAGTAAGCGACATGAGCCACCCTTAGCCACCCCAAAAGCAGGTTGTGACCTAAAAAAGCCTTGCCTTGTGTCTGGTGGGATTGGAAAGGTATTCTGTACTATGAGCTTCTCCCAATTAACCAGACAATTAATTCTGAGAAATACTGCACACAACTGGATGAGTTAAAAGCAACGGGCTTCTTTCAGTTTCCATCTACCAAATCCACTCACAAGGCTTTGGTCGGCCCGATGCTATAGTAGAAGACACTTGCCCAAGGTGCCATGCAGTGAAACTGAACCCGGAACCATGTGGTTGGTAAGCAAGCTACTTACCACACAGCCCCTCCTGCATCTATAGTTGATTAAGATTTAAATATATTGGGTTGGCCAAAATGTGCTTTTGGTTTCTTTCATTGAAAATAAGGCACAAGTTTGAAAAACGAAGTAATTTATTCAATCGATGATATTGATTGAATAAATATAGTCACAGTACACATCCAAATTGATGAAAAGCTTTGATTTCAATTAATTTTGAAAATAATGAAAAATTTAGCAAAATAACTGTCATTATTAATCTGGTATTTGAAACATTGATTAACATTAAATTTTGATGAAAGGTTTTATTTTCAGATGTACTTGCATAGCAAGTGACCTGATCTGAGATCGTATGCTGGAACGAAAACAATTGCAGCATGGAAAGTGTTTATAAGCCATTTAAGAAACACACAAAATCCATTAGATTCACTTCAACATTTAAATTTAATTTGCCAAAGTATCGTCGCTTTGAGACCGGAACCTGTACACTGACAAAATTCACAGAATTTAGTCAGCGAACAGGTCAAGGTCTCAAAGCGCCGAAAATATTTTGGCAAATTAAATTTAAAATTTGAAGTGAATCTATCGGTTTTTGTGTGTTTCTTAAATGGCTTATAAACACCTTCCATGCTGCAATTGTTTTAATTTCAATAACCTTAAAACTAAGAAGTTTGTATCGTAGAGCCAAGTATCAAAATGGTTAGTTGGTATCAAAAGGGTTAAATGTCAAGTGTCTAATGAGTGCACATGCACAAGAGGCAGATTGAAGTTAGGTGCTTATCAGAGTGCTTGAACGGACTTTTTGCCAAACCCAGTAGTTAAATAGCTGATATGAAGCATAAATAAAAAGAATATATATATATATATATCATCATCATCATCATCATCGTTTAACGTCCGCTTTCCATGCTAGCATGGGTTGGACGGTTTAACTGGGGTCTGGGAAGCCCGAAGGCTGTACCAGGCCAGTCAGATCTGGCAGTGTTTCTACAGCTGGATGCCCTTCCTAACGCCAACCACTCCGTGAGTGTAGTGGGTGCTTTTTATGTGCCACCGACACATGTGCCAGACGAGGCTGGCGAACGGCCACGCTTGGATGGTGTTTTTTACGTGCCACTGGCACGGAGGCCAGTCGGGCTGGCACGGCGACGATTGGATGGTGTTTGTTACATGCCACCAGCATGGAGGCCAGTCGATGCGGTGCTGGCTACAGCCACATTCGGATGGTTCTCTTATGTGCCACCGGCACTGGTACCACAAACTACAAATTCCATTGATGTGGATCGATTTCGATTTGTAAAATAACAATAAAATGTCAATGATTAAGTAAATTGCAAAAAATAATAATAAAAACGTATATAATAGGTTTTTCTTCTTATTTTTTGCAATTTACTTAATCTTTGAAATTTTATTGTTATTTTAATTTTAATTTTTCTATTCTATGCAATTTTCTAGATGATGCAATTCATTTGTTCATTTTGAATTGATAAAAGGTGTTTTTTTCTAATTTTTTATATATATATTATATTGTGTGAAATTTGATTTAGTATTTCTAAATTGAATAATTTTTTCCTTGTAAGTTTGGATTTTATTCCCTCAAATAATAATATATATATATATATATAGTTGAAATTTAAAGAAAACCAAAAATGAAGACATGTGTGTAAACCACAAGCAGGTATATTAGTTTGATGCTCGGGAAGGTGTAAATAATACATATTCTTTTCTATTCTAGGTGCAAGGCCTGAAATTTTTAGGGAGAGTGGGGCTAATTGATTAGATCGACTCCAGTACACAACTGGTGCTTAATCTATCAACCCCAAAAGGATGAAAGGCAAAGTCGACCTCGGCGGAATTTCAACTCAGAACACAAAGACAGATGAATAACCGGCATGCTAATGCTTCTGCCAGCTCAGCACCTTATATACATACATATTCCGTTATTTGTTGGCACTCGTATACTGTAAAAGATATTGGAGAATGTATGCACATGTACACAACCATAACACATCATCATCATCATCATCATCAATTAACGTCCGCTTTCCATGCTAGCATGGGTTGGACGGTTCAACTGGGGTCTGGGGAGCCCGAAAGCTGCACCAGTCCAGTCAGATCTGGCAGTGTTTCTACAGCTGGATGCCCTTCCTAACGCCAACCACTCCGAGAGTGTAGTGGGTGATTTTATGTGCCACCGACACAGGTGCCAGACGAGGCTGGCAAACGGCCACGCTCGGATGGTGTTTTTTATGTGCCACCGACACAGGTGCCAGACGAGGCTGGCAGACGGCCACGCGGATGGTGTTTTTTATGTGCCACCGACACAGGTGCCAGACGAGGCTGGCAGACGGCCACGCTCGGATGGTGTTTTTATGTGCCACCGACACAGGTGCCAGACGAGGCTGGCAGACGGCCACGCTCGGATGGTGTTTTTATGAGGCTGGCAAACGGCCACGATCGGATGGTGCTTGTTACGTGCCCACAGCACGGAGGCCAGTCGATGCGGTACTGGCTACGGCCATGTTCGGATGGTTTTCTTGTGTGCCACAGGCACTGGTACCACAAAGATACTAATTCCATTGATGTTCATCTATTTTGATTGATTTTCACTTGCCTCAGCAGGTCTTCACAAGTGTCACAAGAAGGAAGGTATGCACAGGTGGATCGACTACGTCCCAGGTAGGGGCCACGGGATATGGCCTGACTAGTCCTGCCGGGTCCTCTCATGCACAGCACACTTCCATAGGACTCGGTCTTCAGTCATTTCCTTGGTGAGACCTAAAGTTCGAAGGTCGTGCTTCACCACCTCGTCCCAGGTTTTCCTGGGTCTACCTCTTCCACAGGTTCCCTCAACTGCTAGGTGGTAGCACTTTTGCACACAACTATCTTCAGCCATTCTCGTCACATGACCATACCAGCGCAGCCGTCTCTCTTGCACACCACAACTGACACTTCTTAGGTTCAACTTTTCTCTCAAGTACTTACACTCTGACGATTATGAACACTGACATTACACATCCATCGGAGCATACTGGCTTCATTTCTTGCAAGCTTACGCATATCCTCAGCTGTCACGGCC
>NC_043004.1:98619922-98644922 GCF_006345805.1 Octopus sinensis | reverse complement strand
TGCTTTTGCTGAACTGTTAAGTTACAAGGGACATAAACACACCTATCATAGGCCTATCATTACTATACAGCCCTACACCTAGAGCAGGGATGGAGAAACGTTTTAGTGCAGCAGGCTAAAATTTCCAAAGATAAAGTTCTGCAGGTATTTCACAAGTTCTAACACTTATATTCCTGTACATCTTGTATATATCTAAGTATAATTCGATATATATTGGTAAAGATAAGCTTAACTCATTATATTAATGCATAACAACCTCATCAATGCTGCCACTAAATTTAGGATGTTTATATTACTTATGAGGTATTCTATATTTTTTAAGCTAGAGGGTAGTTGGGTCTCAATGAGGTGGTACAAATGTAGCAATATGTGTTTTATAGTGAAAACAAAATTTCCATTCAAATAGCAATTACCCGGACGATTTTTTATTCAAGTCTAACTGTTTTAAGTTAGTAGAAACATGACCTATGTCACAAACAGGCATAAAAATATTGTATAAATTTTTATAATTGAAAAACTTACTATATTCTCTACATATGAGTATACCAACCTGCGGGGACAATAAAATGGGCTTGCTGATCTGGAGCCTTCGAATAATATCAGAAAACATCTGGAATGTTCAGGCTCAACAACTCACAGGCTCTGAGTCAATTACAGTAGCTCTTAGCAGAATCAAATAGTCAATTACCTTTCACTGACACAAATATTATGTTACTAACATCAGTTACACTAATTAATACTGGTGAGTTTTTGATAATCTTTCAGGACTTTTAATGTAAGAATTTTTGTAAGTGATGTGTAAAATTCTGCAATGTCAGTCTTGGTAAATTTACTACATATTTTGATTTCTATACTGTTGTTGAAATACTTGATTACTGAGGTGTTGTTATGCAACAGAAATAGCTTTGTGGTTTATTCTAATTTGTATATATACACACATGCATATATGCAGCATATATATATACAAATATATACATACATACACATGTATATATATGTATGTGTGTGTGCATATATATATGTGTATATATGTATGTGTACCTATATATATATATGTATATATATTTGTATATTTATAGGTATGTGTGTATATATATGTTTGTCTATATATATTTACACATATATATACATATATACATATATTACACATATATATATATATATATGTATATATATATATATGTACATATATATATATATATATGTATATATATATATATTATATATATATATATATATATTATATATATATATATTACATATATATATATATATATATTTATATATAGATATATATATATATGTATATTAATATATTTATATATATTTACACATATATATATATGTACATATATATATATATTTACACATATATTTGTGCATAGATACACACATATATATATACATGCACACACACACACACACACATATATATATATATATATGCATATGCATAGATATATATGTGTGTGTATTCACATAAATGGAGAGTAACTCTTCAAATAAATTGATAAGAGCCTTGTAATCATGGGATATATTTAAAAGTGTGAGATCTATGCTGGTGACAGCAATAATGTATTAAATACAATTTATTTTGGTTTTTAATACCTACCAATATAATGTATCATAGAAACACACAGATATGACATATGCAGGTCTGAACTGCAGCATTTACAAACATGGTGGTTCAAAGTGCATTAACAGCGTATGCATTGTAATAGAAATATTTCTGCACAAATCAAACGAGAATTTATTTATAACTTTTAGCCATTGAGGAGTAAATGTCATGTCAGAAATAGCTGCGAAGTTTCGCATTTATTTCCATAGAAAGCTTTTATCATTCGAATATTTTTGAATAATTAATATATATATATATTTATATATATATATATTCAATATCTGCTGTATGCTTTGAGCAAGAGGTATGATCATAGAGAACTATATTTGCAATGCAGTTTCCCTTCCTAACAGATGAAAATTTGATTACTGTTATGTCTTTAGAGAATAAATATGCATACGGCATCATATCTATGTGAATTTATTCTCTCTGTGAAAGTTGAAGGTTCTTGTACTACAGGTTACTTGGTGACGTCATTGTTGCTTGTGCCAAGTAAAAAAAAGCACCCAGTACACTCTTTTGAAATATTTATGTCAACTCTATATATCCTCTATAAAATGGCTGCTGCTATGAAAGGTGGCCAACCATAGAGAAACCATACCAATACAGACACTAGAGCTTAGTACAGCCCTCGGATCTTTTCAGTTTGAAGGCCAGATTTTCTTAGTTAACTAAACAATTTGAAACTTCGTATACTGGTAGAATGTGTCAAAAGAAAACATAATTGTAACCCAAAATGAAAACGGAATTGTAATTTCTAAGCTTAACGTTGTTTAATAATTCGAATTTTAACCAATGATATTCTTTCTTTCGACCTCATATTATTTACTGCCTCTCAAAATATTGTTACTGTGACGTAAACAGCTATTTTGTGACGTAGTTAACGTAAACATGTAAACAGACCTACAGATTCGTTTGTAACGTAAACATCCGCTCATCGTAAACAGCTAAATTCGCTTGGCATCGTACACAGCTTTTTCAGTTCCCTAGAATTATATTTCAAAGAAAATAAAAAGAAAAAGATTCATACGCATAAATATCCATCCTTAGACATCAGAAAATGAGTGTTTAAATTATTTTCCATTGTTTGCATTGCTTACACACACACACACACACACACACACACACATACATACATACACACATACTAAAATTACATCGTTGGAGCAGTAATTTATTTATGTATTTTTTGTTATACAATTTATTTTAAAACTGAATCCCTATCCTGCCATTAACCCCTTTCTTATAAATAGTTGAAGAATCTGGGGTGTAGGTATTGGGCCAGTATTGGAACTTTTTACTTCTTGCTCTCTATCTTATGATCTCCGAAATTTAAGAATCTTGTGTTAACTCGGCTCTTATTATTTACTCTGACTCTGCCACCACCTCAATGCAAAGACTATCAATATCAGAATCATCTTCACAACCACCACTACAACCATTACTACAACCTCGAATGCCACCACCACAACCATCTTCTGCAACCACAACCCCAAGATCAATACCAGCATCATATTCAAAATCACCAATTTCACCACCACTACACTCTGCAATGTCTTCAACTCTACCATCCATGAGACATCCTAACATAATCAATGCTACTACTACTATCATCATCATTATCATCATCATCCACTGCCGCCACCACCACCACTCTTACAAAACACCCACACTATAATTTCTGCCATCATACACATCCACTGTCACCACTACACACACCACTGCCATGATAACCACATCTACCACCTCCAACACCATTGCCACCACTATCTATGATACATCCTAAGTTAGAACTACTTTCACTTTCTAGTTGCTCTTTGAGTTTATCTCTATTATAAAAGGCAGATTTTATCTGCCTCCCTTTGGGAGTTATAGAAATCTACAATATAGGATTTCTTCAATTACAATTTACCTAGCATTTTTAAGAGTAGAATGCATCGCGTCATGCCAGGTCCAGTTTTTAAAATTTAAACTCCAATTAAGCAAAATTTACAGAAAACTCACATTCTGGTGTGTGTGTCAAATGCTTTTCTTAGTCTGGTTTACACCACACGCAAACGCACACACACAGTGTGCGACGAATAAAATGAAAGTAAATAGCGACAGAGTGATTTGAGGAAGACTAAACTGAAAGTTTTTAAACCACTACTCAAAAAATAAAAAAAACACAGCAAACAGAAACAAATAAATACATAACCATTTACTCCTCACACAATTTCTTCAATTAGAATTTACCTAAGATTTTTCAGAGTACTTCAGTGGGTGATGCCATAAAAATTTCTTTCAATTTTACCACCAATTAAGACAAAATTGGAGAAAACTCAATATTTTAACATATCACTCTCCGAAGCATTGATGTACATGTGTGCGTGCGTGAGTGTGTGTGTGTCATTCCTCACACCACGCATACACATACATATACAACTACATACACATACACTACATACAAACACGTGTGTGTTTGTTATTAGTAAAAAAGGCGCCAAAACTCAACTCACTTATTATTCCAACACATTTGCAAAGACACACGGACGGACAGAAAGGTAAATTGGTTTTTATTTTACTCTGTATATATTTTATTATATAATATTATATATAGATATATGTATATATAATTGCAGTATGAAACAGTGTTTATGTATAAACAGACGACACTTATATATAGTTACCAAGCCGCCCGAATTTACCTATTCATATTTAAATGAGAATATCAGAGCAAATCTCTTTAGTACATTCGTGAAAACACGTATTATACTTCGGAAACACTTCAACTACAGTTTTGTACAAAAATCGAAGTGTAATTTTTAATTCCGTGAATTATGGGAGATTTTTTTCAAATTTGTTCTATTGTGTTTTCAAAATTTGTAATTCTGACAAAAAATGGATACGAATTTCATTATATCAAGCAGCGAGTCAGAATTCGAAGGATTTTCTACTGAAGACCTTCATAAATCTAACTCTATGACTGAAAAAAAAAGCATCTTTATATAAGAGTGAAGTTGTGTGTCTGTCTCCTACGATTTAGATTCCTAACTACTACTACCACATTTTGCGGTGCATTTAAACCAAAAGCGGGTATCTTATAGTCGTGATTCATATCGAGCCCTTCTGGATATTAGTGTGCGTCTACGATGAGTCTACGATTTTAAAAATTTACCATCATATTTTTCCATTTTAATGCATTTTTTCGCTTTTATATAAGGGAAGTAACTCTCTAAAGATATCTACGATGTGTCAACGATTTAAAAAAAATTTACCTTAATTTTTTTTCAATTTTTAATGCATTTTTTTGCTATTTTTTTGGCTATAACTCTCGATAAATGCTTATATAGTTATTTCCCTTACAAACCCGAGCAACGCCGGGCGATACTGCTAGTCTTATTATAAAAGGCAGATTTTATCTGTCTCCCTTTGTCTCTTATACAAATCTACAATATAGGATTTCTTCAATTACAATTTACCTAGCATTTTAAAGAGTAGAATGCATCGGGTCATGCCAGGTCCAGTTTTGAAAATTTCAACCCCAATTAAGCAAAATTTAGAGAAAACTGACATTGTGGTGTGTAAGTCAAGTGCTTTTCTTATTGTTGGCTAGAGCACACGCACACACACACACACACACACAAAAACGGAGCGATCTGATTCACTCACGCTATCACTCTAATTTCTACTCCTTTCTCTTTGCAAGTGTGCAACGATTAAAGTGAAACTATTTCTATAAAACGAGAGAAGTGTACCTTAAACCACTACTAAAAAAAAAACACAGCAAACAGAAACAAATAAATACATAACGATTTACTCTCACACAATTTCACAATTTCTTCAATTAGAGTTTACCCATGATTTTTCAAAGTACTTCCATGCCATACAAAATTTCTTTCAATTTTACCCCCAATTAAGACAAAATTCGAGAAAACTCAATATTTTAACATTTCACTCTGCATATTACTTCCACTTCCTCTTTACACACATAGACACGCAAATATATAAATAAAATTGTAAGCTAACGTGCGTGGTGTGTGTGTGTGTGTGTGTGTGCGTCTGTGTGTGCGTCTGTGTGTGTGTGAGGGTGCGTGTGTGTTGTGTGTGTGCGTGTATGTGAGTGTGTGACAGGGATGAGCAAGTCAAACTGGTCATCCTTTTGCTAGATCACCTAACATCTAAAGTTATCTCTAAGTAGAGTAGCAGTCGCCCAAAAGTGTATATAGACACACACATGTATGTATAATTGTGTGTATATATTTCCATAGAGGTAACCATTCACTCCATACAAAGTTATTTAGGACGAATTGGACGAATATAAGATCTAAAGTATATCCAAGTAGCAGAAAGATCGCCCAAAAGTGTATATAGATATTTAAATGTATTTATATATTCATCTATACACACATGTATGTATAATGTGTGTGTATATATTTCCATAGAGGTAACCATTCACTCCGCACAAAGTTTTTTAGGACGGACGAAAATCTTTATATATAAAAGAAAGGTTGTGTGTTTGTCTACTCCGATTTAGATTCCTAATTACTCCCACATTTTGCGATGCAGTTTAACCAAAACCGGGTATCTTATAGTCGTGATTCATATCGAGCCCTTCTGGGTAGTAGCGCGCGTCTACGATGAGTCTACGATTTTAAAAATAATTTACCATCATTTTTTTCCATTTTAATGCATATTTTTTTAAATAAAGGGAAGTAACACTCAAACTTCACACCAATATGAGTGCTCATATGCGACGTAATATCACATCAGCAGCATTTCCTCACACCCTCCTTGCACTTGGCGAAGGCAAAATACCAGGGTGTGAAAATGGTAATATTGCCATCGATTCCATTTGTACCATTGTTAAGACGCCTCCTGATCTCAGAGATGCAGTGTTCCCAGATCTACAAGCTAATTATCAGAATATGGATTGGATTGGCAAAAAGGCTATACTGGCCCCGAGGAATAAAACTGTTCACCATATTAATGATGAAATGCTAAAACTCATTCCCTGGGGATTCTATGCATATCAGTCTATCGATACAACTCCTGACCCAGAGGACGTCATACTATCCAATAGAGGTACTCAATTCCTTTGAGCACCCCGGACTACCACCACACTTTCTCAAACTTAAAGTTGGTGCCCCTATAATGCTCATCAGAAATTTGGGTTCCCCCAAAACAATGCAATGGCACACACGTTTGATTGTTAAGTCCTTATCTCCCACCGTAAACTTATATCAATATTTGCCTGAATAATCATCATAATTCAGTGCAATCATTAACAGTACTTTCAAGCAATTCAGCCCGAGCAACGCCGGCAATTCTGCTAGTACATATATATATATATAAAGCTGAAGTTGTCTGGATATATGTATGTATGTATGTGTGTGTGTGTGTACGTATGTATGTGTAGAGACCTCTTTTGGCTCCACCTGAGTTTTGAAACTGAATGGGTAAATTTCCCCCTAACTATAGAGCCTTATTGTTCTGTTGAGGAACAATGTTGTTTTATTCAACCGATGGCCTTCCCAACATTTGATTGATGTATTTTCCTCTTGACCCATAACCCTTCTAGTTTGTAAAGGGTTTAAATAAATAATATAAGGGATCTTTACCCTTTCAACGGCAGATCGAGAAATATATTTTTTTTAACTAAACACTTTCAACCTTCGGACACTAACCCTAACCCTAATGTGTCATATAAAACATATTTTACTTTTAATGTTACTCTTGACCGCGGCCATGCTGGAGCATCGCCTTTAATCGAGCAACTCGACCCCGGGACTTATTCTTTTTGTAAGCCCAGTACTTATTCTATCCTTAACCAATTCTATTGTCTGTTTTCATTTGAAATTATTAGCTGCATAGTGTTAATGTGACGTAGATAGCTATTTTGTGAGTGGGTAAGCAGTAAGCAAACAGCTGTGGTAGATGTCGTTATCATGGCAGTGGTGGTAGTTGTGACAGTGGATGTGTATGATGGCAGCAATTATAGTGTTGGTGTTTTTGTAGAGGTGGTGGTGGTGGTGGTGGCGGCAGTGGATGATGATGATAATGATGATGATAGTAGTAGTAGCATTGATTATGTTAGGATGTCTCATGGATGGTAGTGTTGGTGTGTGTGTGTGTGTGGGTGCATGTATGGATCAAAACAGTTTGATTCAAATTCTGTGGTTCTTATATATTCATACATACATATACATGTAGATGTATATAACATATATATATTGTATGTAAACATCTTTTATATATATATATATAATATATATATATATAATGTATGCATCTATAATACACACACATTATAAATATATACACATATATGCATATGCATTAGAATATGTGTGTATAGGTGTGTATATATATATATATATATATATATATATATATATATATGCATATGTTTGTATACATGTGTGTGTAGCTATTTAGGATCTACACAAATTTTATATATACTCCACGAAGTTTATGATAAGCGGAGATGTTTACATTTTAGTTAGCTATTTACATGTTTACGTTAACTACGTCACAAAATAGCTGTTTACGTCACAGTAACAATATTTTGAGAAGCAGTAAATAATATGAGGCCGAAAGAAAGAATATCATTGGTTAAAATTCGAAGTTTTAAACAACGTTAAACTTAGAAATTACAATTCCGTTTTCATTTTGGTTTACAATTATGTTTTCTTTTGACACATTCTACCAGTATACGAAGTTTCAAATTGTTTAGTTAACTAGGAAAATCTGGCTTTCAAAAAGAAAAGATCCCAGCCCTCTGACTTACCAGTTCCTATCAAACCATCCTGTCCATACCAGCATAGAAAAACAGATGTTAAATGATGATGTTAGTGGTGATATGGTGATGATGATGACGATGATGATGATGATGATGATGATGGTGGTGGTGGTGGTTGTGGTGGTGATAGTGGTGGTATAGCTACCAGGTTTGTTCATCAACTTTGAATAATGGCAAAACTGGCAAACATGGTCCAGTATGATTATGGTTCACTCCGAAACTAAGGAATGACTACAGCAGAGAGTTGGTTTGTTTCTTCATCTTACAACCACCATTTTTTAATTCTTCCTTCTTTTTTTTTGGTTTTTTTTTTTTGCAATCCCTAAGCATGGAATTATTGAACAAGTAGTAGCTGAATACCCCACAGATATGTAAACCTTTAACACAGTTCACAAAGAGATTCATTGTGACACCGAATTCGAAATACAGGTACTTCTCATTTTTGCCAGCTGAGTGGACTGAAGCTGCGTGAAATAGTGTCTTGGTTAAAGATACCGCACATCACCTGTAATCGAACTCATGATCTTGTGATCATGAGGCAAACACCCTAACCGCTAAGCCACATGCCTTCACTTGTCTGTGTATTACATAACAGAAAACAGCAATATTCAAACGGAATGAAGAAATCCTAGCAGAGTATCTCGCTGTTACAAGATTATCATCAAGATTATAGGCGTAGGAGTGGCTGTGTGGTAAGTAGCTTGCTTATAAACCACATGGTTCCAGGTTCAGTCCCACTGCATGCCACCTTGGGCAAGTGTCTTCTACTATAGCCTCGAGCCGACCAAAGCCTTGTGAATGGATTTGGTAGATGGAAACTGAAAGAAGCCCATCGCATATATGTCTATATATATATATATACCGAGTAAACACATAAATGTGAAACAAGGTGGAAAAAAGAGTACTCAAATACCAGTGGTAGAGTAATATTCTAGCAAAAACTGTCCGACGAACGGGAATGTGAAACTCAGAGTAACAGGTTTTGTTGAAATTTCTGCTGCTTTTAAATAAAGTATATATATATATATATATATATACCGGAGTAAACACATAAATGTGAAACAAGGTGGAAAAAAGAGTACTCAAATACCAGTGGTAGAGTAATATTCTAGCAAAAACTGTCCGACGAACGGGAATGTGAAACTCAGAGTAACAGGTTTTGTTGAAATTTCTGCTGCTTTTAAATAAAGTATATATATATATATATATATGTATGTATGTATGTATGTATGTGTGTGTATGTTTGTGTGTCTGTGTTTGTTCCCCAACATCGCTTGACAACCAATGCTGGTGTGTTTACATCCCTGTAACTTAGTGGTTCGGTAAAAGTGACCGATAGAATAAGTACTAGGCTTACAAAAGAATAAGTCCTGGGGTCAAATTGCTCGACTAAAGGCGATGCTCCAGCCTGGCCACTATCAAAATGACTGAAACAAATAAAAGAATAAAAAAAATAAAATAATCACTGCCTAGGGCAAGTGGTTTCTCGTAAGTGTGTTCTCCTACTCACAGGGGCATGGTCAAATTAATCCCACTCATGGCCTTTCTCATTGGTGTCACTCACATTTCAGCTTATTTACAGGTATGCAATCTCCTCACCACCGCCAGAACCTCCCACTCTGTCTCTCCAAGTAGAAGTAAAAACAGAAATTGAAAGCTTGGTTGAAGAAGAATATATCATCAGTCCTTTTAGTTTCGTCCACCCTTTTATGTCTTTCATTATAACCACCAGACAGTGAAGAGCTGCTTGCTCTTCCTAGTCAAAGAAAGGCAGTCTGGTGATTTTTCTGCCCACTTTAAAAATAATCAACATTGTTCAAGGAATCAGTAAGTCATGGATAATGAACAAGTATGTGTAGACCTGTTTCATTGTCTCTGTCTATATCCCAAACAGACAAGCTTGACTGATAGCTCTTCCATGCCAGTAGATTTTCATCAGAAGCAAGCAATGTCCTTACCACCTGGAAAAAAAGGAAGAAAAACATGGAAAATAACAATATTTAAACACTTCACACACTTTCAATCTTGAGGGTCCAGGATGAAAGTTTCCCTCTTATAATAGACCATGAAGTTGATTATTATTTATACCTTGCATTTCTCTAAGAATATTATCAATGTTGCCCAGTACAAAACCCTTATAAAAAGACTGAAGTTGAAGTACCATTGACTGCAAAATACTACTACTAGTAGTAAGGCGGCGAGCTGGCAGAATTGTTAGCATGCCAGGCGAATTGCTTAGCGGTATTTCATCTGCCACTACGTTCTGAGTTCGAATTCTGCCGAGGATGACTTTGCCTTTCATCCTTTCGGGGTCAGTTAAATAAGTACCAGTTTCGCACTGGGGTCGATGTAATCGACTTAATACCTATGTCTGTCCTTGTTTGTACCCTCTATGTTTAGCCCCTTGTGGGCAATAAAGAAATAGGTATTTCATCTGCCACTACATTCTGAGTTCAAATTCTGCTGAGGTTGACTTTGCCTTTCATCCTTTCGGGGTCAATTAAATAAGTACCAGTTACGCACTGGGGTTGATATAATTGACTTAATCTGTTTGTCTGTCCTTGTTTGTCCCCTCTGTGTGTAACCCCTTGTGGGCTGTAAAGAAATAATAATACTACTAGTAGTAAACTGTGAACACCTGACTACATTTCAAATACTAAGTGCACAATCTTTGTCAGTATTTGACCAGGCCTGCGCCTCCATCAAAGACACAAATTGTGCAAAGACATGCTTGACAAATGACAAACGCACATGTTCAGTGTTCAGCAATTTCTGTAGATAATGGTGCCTCTTAACAAACCAAGCCCAGTGTACCGGATTTTCTGACCAATGGAACGTATCTCTTCTAAAAGTAGTGAAAGAGATAACTCCAGTTTGGTGGAAATAATAATAATGATTTCTAATATAAGCAATAGATCATACATTTAAAGTAGGAGAGCGAATATAATTGGTTATATCGACCTCGTTATTGAATGTTATTTACTGTATCGACCTCAGATGGATGAAAGGCAAAGGTGAGCTCGACTGGAATGTAAAGTGATATAGCTAAATATTGCAAAGCATTTTGTTGGTCACTCCACTGGTTCTGACAATCCATTGCTCCCTGATATCAATTTATGAGATTAAGAAGAATTATAATAACGATGGCAACGATAAATGCATTGATAAATTACTTGTAAAGATCAATATAGGCATATTCCAGAAATAGTAGGATCTTTGTATACGTCCAGACACTGTTAGATTATTTTCTAAGCCTGAAACTTTTGTTAATCTTTAAAATTCTTATTAAAGCTGAATTGTTTTATGCAAGTACATATGTATGTTTGTGTGTGTGTATGTTTGTGTGTGTGTATATATGTATGTATGTATGCATGTACGTACATAGCTATCTATCCATTCATCAATTTCTCTCTCTCTCTCTAACTGAAGAAGGGGAATATACCTTGTGTTGTATGTCTTGTACTCTGTTTTTTTTTTGTTGTTTGAAGAAAAGCTCATTTCTATGTTCTTGTTTTTATGTTTTCGTTTCTCATTTTGTTCAACGGTTTTTGATGCCCTGTACCCATATATGTGTGTATATATACATATATATGTAGGTATGTATATATATGTAAGTATATATACATATATTTATATATTATTTATATTATATATATTATATATATATATATATACTATATATATATATATAATATATATATATATATATTATATATATATATATATATATATATATATATATATATATATATATTATATATATATATATTTGAGACATATTCTTTGTGGAAAATAGCGATTTGACGTCTATATCTAGCATGTTGACCGTCCACTTTTAGTGGTCAGTCCTTTAAATTTTGTATGTAAATATATATATATATATATATATATATATATATATATATACACACAGATAAATAGATAGACAGTTATATATATATATATATATATAAATATATATATATATATATATATATATATATATACCGGAGTAAACACATAAATGTGAAACAAGGTGGAAAAAAGAGTACTCAAATACCAGTGGTAGAGTAATATGCTTTATTTTAAGCAGCAGAAAATTCAACAAAATCTGTTACTCTGAGTTTCTCGTTGCCGTTCATTAGACAGTTTTTTCTAGCAAAAACTGTCTGATGAACGGCAACGAGAAACTCAGAGTAACAGATTTTGTTGAATTTTCTGCTGCTTAAATAAAGTATATATATATATATATATATATATACAGTTAGAGGGATAGACAGACAGATAGCTAGATAGATAGACAGGCAGAGAGGCAGGGAGACAGATAGTTGGCATTAAGAAGGTCATCCAACCATAGAAGACATGCTACAACAAACAATTGGACAACTGACAGCTGCTAGCCAGCTCCATGTCAAACCACCCAACCCATGCAAGTGTGGAAAGCAGTCCAGACTTTGAACTATGATGATGATGATGATGATGATATCTATATATATATACCTACACACACATATGTGTGTGCAAGTGTGTATGAGTGAGTGGAGAAATGAAAGTAAAAGGCGCTCAACACAATTAGTAGGAATTTGTTATGCAATTTAAAACAGTTTGATTTGGATTCATGCGACTTCCCAGGCCTCTTACAGAAGCCTGAAAGAGAGGGGCTTCTGCTAGAGGCTCATAAAACCTTTAAGTTATATGTTTTAAATTATATGTGCGTGCATGTATGTGTGTGTGTGTGTGTATGTGTGTCTGTCTGTCTATTTATGTAGACCGTTTACTTTACATCCATATTTTCCATGCAAGAATAGGTTTTGATGCTTATTACTGAGGTATTGTTTTACCGTGACAGGATATCTTTCTCGTTGCAAAGTCTTACTTTTTCACTTACAGGAATTTTCATTTCACTTATCTTTAAAAGTGCAGAACTGCAAGGTGAGTTTTCATTGGTAAATGTCAGCAGACAATACCATATTTAGCTCATTACTGCAATGTATATATATATATATATATATTTGTATTATATATATATACATACATATATAAATATATATATATATATATAATATATATATATATATATATACATATATATATATATGTGTGTGTGTGTGTGTGTGTGTGTGTGTGTGGAGGCGCAATAGCCCAGTGGTTAGGGCAGCAGACTCGCGATCGAAGGATCGCGGTTTCGATTCCCAGACCGGGCGTTGTGAGTGCTTATTGAGCAAAAACACCTAAAAGCTCCACGATGCTCCGGCAGGGGGTGGTGATCCCTGCTGTACTCTTTCATCACCCTTTCTCCCACTCTTTCTTCCGTTGGCCTGCTCGCTTAGCCAGCAGGGAGGCGTCATTCAAAGGCTAAAACAATGCGAACGCATTGTGACCAGCGATGTGTAACAACATCTGATGGTCTGGTTGGTCACGTGAGATATATATATATATATATATATATATATATATATATATATATAATATATATATATATATATATATCTTATTATAAAAGGCAGATTTTATCTGCCTCCCTTTGGGAGTTATACAAATCTACAATATAGGATTTCTTCAATTACAATTTACCTAGCATTTTTAAGAGTAGAATGCATCGCGTCATGCCAGGTCCAGTTTTTAAAATTTAAACTCCAATTAAGCAAAATTTACAGAAAACTCACATTCTGGTGTGTGTGTCAAATGCTTTTCTTAGTCTGGTTTACACCACACGCAAACGCACACACACAGTGTGCGACGAATAAAATGAAAGTAAATAGCGACAGAGTGATTTGAGGAAGACTAAACTGAAAGTATTTAAACCACTACTCAAAAAATAAAAAAACACAGCAAACAGAAACAAATAAATACATAACCATTTAATCCTCACACAATTTCTTCAATTAGAATTTACCTAAGATTTTTCAGAGTACTTCAGTGGGTGATGCCATAAAAAATTTCTTTCAATTTTAACACCAATTAAGACAAAATTCGAGAAAACTCAATATTTTAACATATCACTCCGAAAGCATTGATGTACATGTGTGCGTGCGTGAGTGTGTGTGTGTCATTCCTCACACACACGCATACACATACATATACAACTACATACAACTACATACACATACAACTACATACAAACACGTGTGTGTTTGTTATTAGTAAAAAAGGCGCCAAAACTCAACTCACTTATCATTCCAACACATTTGCAAAGACACACGGACGGACAGAAAAGGTAAATTGGTTTTTATTTTACTCTGTATATATTTTATTATATAATATTATATATAGATATATGTATATATAATTGCAGTATGAAACAGTGTTTATGTATAAACAGACGACACTTATATATAGTTACCAAGCCGCCCGAATTTACCTATTCATATTTAAATGAGAATATCAGAGCAAATCTCTTTAGTACATTCGTGAAAACACGTATTATACTTCGTAAACAGTTCAACTACAGTTTTGTACAAAAATCGAAGTGTAATTTTAATTCCGTGAATTATGGGAGATTTTTTTCCGAAATTTGTTCTATTGTGTTTTCAAAATTTGTAATTCTGACAAAAAATGGATACGAATTTCATTATATCAAGCAGCGAGTCAGAATTCGAAGGATTTTCTACTGAAGACCTTCATAAATATAACTCTATGACTGAAAAAAAAAAGCATCTTTATATAAGAGTGAAGTTGTGTGTCTGTCTCCTACGATTTAGATTCCTAACTACTCCCACATTTTGCGGTGCAGTTTAACCAAAAGCGGGTATCTTATAGTCGTTATTCATATCGAGCCCTTCTGGGTATTAGCGTGCGTCTACGATGAGTCTACGATTTAAAAAAAATTTACCATCATATTTTTCCATTTTAATGCATTTTTTCGCTTTTATATAAGGGAAGTAACTCTCTAAAAATATCTACGATGTGTCAACGATTTAAAAAAAATCTATCTTAATTTTTTTTCAATTTTTAATGCATTTTTTTGCTATTTTTGGCTATGACTCTCTAAAAATGCTTATATAGTTATTTCCCTTACAAACCCGAGCAACGCCGGGCGATACTGCTAGTCTTATTATAAAAGGCAGATTTTATCTGCCTCCCTTTGTCAGTTATAGAAATCTACAATATAGGATTTCTTCAATTACAATTTACCTAGCATTTTTAAGAGTAGAATGCATCGGGTCATGCCAGGTCCAGTTTTTTAAATTTCAACTCCAATTAAGTAAAATTTACAGAAAACTCACATTCTGGTGTGTATGTCAAATGCTTTTCTTAGTGAGGTTTACAGCACACGCACACGCACACACACATTGTGCAACGAAGAAAGTGAAAGTAATTCACTGTGTGTGTGTTGACAGGTAGACAATAGAATGCGATACAACTACATACAAACACGTGTGTGTTTGTTATTAGTAAAAAAGGCGCCAAAACACAACTCACTTATCATTACAACACCTTTGCAAAGACACACGGACGGTCGAATTGCTATAACAATACAGATAAGGTAAATTGGTTTTTATTTTACTGTGTATATATTTTATTATATAATATTATATATAAATATATGTATATATAATTGCAGTATGAAACAGTGTTTATGTATAAACAGACGACACTTATATATAGTTATTAATAAATGTATGCATCCGTTTAACCCTTTCGTTACCAAACCGCCCGAAAAAAATTTTGGTTAATGTGACCAAGCCGCCCGAATTTACCTATTCATATTTAAATGAGAATATCAGAGTAAATCTCTTTAGTACATTCGTGAAAACACGTATTATACTTTGTAAACAGTTCAATTACAGTTTTGTACAAAAATCGAAGTGTAATTTTAATTCCGTGAATTATGGGAGATTTTTTTCCGAAATTTGTTCCTATTGTGTTTTCAAAATTTGTAAGTCTGACAAAAAATGGATACGAATTTCATTATATCAAGCAGCGAGTCAGAATTCGAAGGATTTTCTACTGAAGACCTTCATAAATCTAACTCTATGACTGAAAAAAAAACGCATGTGGTATTTGATAATGAATCTGATGTTTCATTTTCCGAAAGTGAAAACAGTGAATCCGAGATAAAGAAAATGAATTGACACCTGAATGGAGTGAAAATTTAAAAACTGTTTCTTTCGGTGATTTTTCTGAAGAAACTGGACCAAGCCACAGACTTTCCCAGGAGAGTAAAGCCTTAGGCTATTTCTATTTACTTTTTCGAATGAGCCCATTTGAAATCATTACGGCGAAAACGAACCGTTACGCTAAACGTAAACAAAGCGAAAGAAACGATAGTTTGTGGTTTCCCACAACCTTAAATGAAATTAAGGCCTATTTTGTCATAAATATTATTATGGGTATCAGAAAGTTACCCAGAATAACAAATTCTATCGTAAAATTTTGTTGTATACCCAATTGAATATTAGCTAATAACCCATTTTCTACAGCGATGTTTGAACAAAATTTTAATAATTTTATATATTGTTGAATTTACCTGTATCTACCTGCAATTAGAGTCACTTTGTGACAAAAATTATAGTATAGAATTGGTTGAGAACATTTCATTAAATTATCTTCCAAAATTCATGTTAATATATTGATAAATAAAAAGTTATAGTTGTTTAATGAAACCAGACTAAATTTATGATTACGTTAGAAATTAATTGAAACACGTAAGGGGTGTAATTTGGTCAGAAATATAGTAACGAAAGGGTTAAGAAAAACCAAAAAATATTTTATTCTTTGTAAATGTTGTGTTCAAAATAACATTTTCTTTTAAGAATGTGTATATAACAAAGTATGTGTATATAACTACGTGGCTTATATCTTTATATATAAAAGTGAAGTTGTGTGTCTGTCTCCTACGATTTAGATTCCTAACTACTCCCACATTTTGCGGTGCAGTGTAACCAAAACCGGGTATCTTATAGTCGTGATTCATATCGAGCCCTTCTGGGTATTAGCGCGCGTCTACGATGAGTCTACGATTTTAAAAAAATTTACCATCATACTTTTTCCATTTTAATGCATTTTTTTCGCTATTATATAAGGGAAGTAACTCTCTAAAAATATCTACGATGTGTCAACGATTTTAAAAAGAATTTACCTTAATTTTTTTTCAATTTTAATGCATTTTTTTGCTATTTTTTGGCTATGACTCTCTAAAAATGCTTATATAGTTATTTCCCTTACAAACCCGAGCAACGCCGGGCGATACTGCTAGTATATATATATAATACAAATATATATGTATAATACAGATAAGAAAATGGAGAAACAAATTCAGTTTGTTTATCAACTTACGGATATTATAATGTTAGATTTATATAAGTGTATATATATATATATATATATATATATATATATATATAAATATTGTAGCTGAGTATCCTGTTGTTGCTGGGTAATTTTTACAATAGAATGCCATACCTTTACTCCAATTCTTTTTTGCTCCATGTCAGACCTTGAGTATACACATTGGTTCATAGAAGAGGCAGTCATTGGCTATTGTGTATTCATTGATGAATGTGGGAACAATATTTGAACCAGATGGTCTTTTGGACGAGCACCTCGAGGTGTTCCTGTTCACTGAGTTGTCAACCATCAGCATGGGTGAAACTGCAATGTTACTTCTGTGGTGTCAGGAGAAATCAGCCTGGTTCACCACTCCATTGCAAACGATACCATTACACGAAACTTTTTCAAGGAGTTCTTGGTGGAAGCGGTTAGAGCATGTGCTGACAAGCTTCCAATGGATGAATCCATCTACTTGATCTACGACAGCATGCAGCCTTACGTTCGTGCTGAGCTCTCAGGTGACACTGACCCATGGATCAGTCTGAAACTCCTGCCTCCCTATTTGCTATTTCTTATTTGTAAAGAAATGACACATTCTGCTTTTAAGATTGCTGCCAAGTGGGACCTGACTTGAACTGAGTTGCAGCAACAGTCTACTGACTGGGTAGCTGCAGAAACCAGCATGACAATGGAAGAATGGTGAACACATGTCTTACAACAGTTTGCAAGGCATAACATCAATGCTATTACTTCAGAAAATTGTGTTCTTTTGTATAGACATGCCTAGACCTACCTCCCAAAATGTCTCAACCACTAGGAAATGGACAGCTAAATCCTCTCAAATCAACTCTCCTTATCAAGACCGTAAATCAGTAATTATCTTAGTGTGCATAGCACTCTTTCCCTACTGAAAGAAAAAATACAAAAATCAAAGAAATATATACTTTTTCCTACAAGACATGTTATGCAAAAGGAAGAACACATATCACAACATAATGGATTCAAAATAAAGAAAATGAGCAATTGTAATTGTGCGTTTCTTTTAAAAAATTGAATAGGCCGGAATGCAATTTCCTGAAGTCTTTAACAATAAATATATGTACCTGTGCAAAAATAAAAAAAATACATACAAAAGACATGGGTGCGATAGAGTGCTTAAAGCATAAACAATGGATGAAAACCCATGATTATGATAACAATGAACATGAGATAAAACCAAAAACAGCTATCATACTAATTTGATTGCTTGAAGTGTTAAATAGATTGCTCTGAAACTAATTTGAATGCTTGAAAAGACACTTCCTCGCATTCTGATTAATTTGAATGCTCTTGACAAGCATTTTAATTTGAATGATGTAAATGCTAAATACTTTGACTGACGTATGAAATTGAATGATCAAAAAACGAATTTGAATGACTAACTTCATGGTGCTACTTTTTTTTTCAACTTTGAATGATCCAGTTATCAAATTGAATGAGAAGCATATGAAAATGACTGCAAAATCTTATCTTAATCACAAAGTATTTTAATTACCGTTCAACATGTTCAAGCTTGTTTTTGCAAGGTATAAATCATTCTTTATTCAAGAGTCAAAACTTTTGATATTCTTTTCTCAAATCAAGGGAAATTAAGATAATAACAATCTGCTATAATATATGCACAAGGCCAACTGATTGGAGAACAGAGGTTGATTGATGAAATCAACTGCAACACAAGACTGGTGATATATTTCTCCTAAACGGCCAGGATGAAGGGCAAATATTAATTTCTGTAGAATTTGATCTCAAAGCATAAAGATGATGAATATGATATATATATGAATATGATATATATATATATATATATATATATAGTCATGGCTAATGCCAGTACTGTCTGACTGGCACCTGTGCTAGTGGCACGTAATAAGCACCATTCAAGTGTAGGTCAATGCTAGTGCTGCCTGGGTGGCTGCCCATGCCGGCGATATGTAAAAAGCACCATCCAAATGTGGTCAATGCCAGTACACCGCTGACAGGCTCCTGTACCGGTGGCACGTAAAAGGCACCTTCCAAATGTGCTCAAAGCCAGTGCCACTTTGACTGGATCCCATGCCAGTGGCATGTAAAAAGCACCATCTGAACATGGTCGATGCCAGTACAGCATGACTGGTTCCTGAGCTGGTGGCACATTAAAAGCACCCACTACACTCTCAGAGTGGTTGACATTAGGACGGGCATCCAGCTGTAGAAACCTTGCCAGATCAGACTGGATCCTGGCGCAGCCTACTGGCTTGCCAGTTCTCAGACAAAACCATTCAACTCATGCCAGCATGGAAAAGGGACGTTAAACGTTGATCCCACACACTCACACATACACACACACACACATATATATGATGCTGGATTCTCCCATCGAATACAACCTTATGAGAGTTCAGCTTTTGTCAAACAACCTGTACAAATGGTTTGACTATAAAAGTGCTCATCACTTTTTCAATCTATGAAGAAATAGCTAAATTACCTATATACGTTGACTATTTTCTTTTCTACTCCAGGCACAAGGCCCGAAATTTTAGGGGAAGGAACCAGTCGAATAGGTTGATCCCAGTACACAACTGGTACTTAATTTATTGATCCTGAAAGGATGAAAGCAAAGTCAACCTTGGTGGAATTTGAACTCAGAATGTAAAGACAGATGAAATACCGCTAAGTATTTCACTCAGTTTGCTAAATAGGTTAACTATATTGTATCATACCGTGATACTGTATGGACTAAGATCCCTGTTGACAGTTCATCCAATGATCAAATGATTCTGTTAAATGCTCAGCCCATGATACAGAAAGTAATAAATATCTTTATTGCATCTGAAAAGAGCTTAATACTTTACTACAAAAAATTTATTGTAATTTATTCTGTTAATTATTCATTCACAGGGCAGCAGGTAAGTTTTATCAATATATGTTGAAGCGAAATGACTTTCACAGAGAATAGAAACTATGACAGCAGTTTTAGCTCACTGTATCATCTTAGCTCAACCTTCCGTCTTCTGCTTACCAATGACAGTAATTAGCATGTCCTTTCTTAGCAAAGAACATTTTTATTCCATGGATCGTTTTATCAGAGTTATAATAGATCTGGCCTTTCTTTGATGTCAAATGACATTAGAGATTTTGGGGAAAATGAACGACTTTCAACGGTGGCAAGCAGAGAGTTTTCATAAATGTTAAATTTATCATACATGACCGTCCATTCTTCTTTAAATAGAAGTCACCTTTTAAATCTGCTACAAAGAAAACTACTGGAATGGCCGCAGAAGGTGGACAGTTGGCATTAGATGTCACCAAACATTAAGTATATCAAGGAATCCAGTCAAACAGAAATTAAAATCACCACTGCAAAGAGAATGAGTGAAAGATAGCAGAGTGGAGAGAGAGAAAGAGAGAGTGAGAGCAAGAAATATAAAGGTATATTTTTAAGTAAATATGCTTATATATATATCATCATCATCATCATCATCATCGTTTATATATATATATATTATATATATACACATATATATATATATATATATATACATATAGACATATACATATATATATATTTAATATATATATATATATATATATATATATATATATGTATATATATATGTATATATATGTATATATATATATATATATATATATGTATAAAAAAGACAGAAACTTATGTACACACATGAATATACGCACACACACATGTATGTATATATGTGATGTGTGTGTGTGCATGTGTATATGTATGTATATATGTATATACATGCATATATTCATGTACAAGATATACAAGCTCGCAAACATAAAAGTTAATGTGTATTTAGAAGAAAGTGGAGTAAAGAAGACTTGAGAGAACAGATTAGAGATAAGAGTTTTTAAAAGGGGACCATTTCTGCCCACTTGGGTCCATAGATATGGAAAACGTAAGGATGTGTTGTGAAAAGAAAGTGAGAGAAATGTCGGTGGATGTGGTAGGTTAGGAGGGGGAGGATGAAAGAAATGGGGGAAAAAATGTCTAAACATAGTTAATGCAATGTAAGACTGAAATTTCTGAAAACAGAGAAAAGGAATTATAGGGTTGAGTTTGGGAATAGATAGATAGATAGATAGATAGATATATAGATAGAAAGATAGATAGATAGATAGATAGAAAGATAGATAGATAGATATATAGATAGATGGATGGATGGATGGATGGATAGATAGATGGATAGATAGACAGATAGATAGATACTCTTTACTCTTTTACTCTTTTACTTGTTTCAGTCATTTGACTGCGGCCATGCTGGAGCACCGCCTTTAAGATAGATAGAGATAAATAGATAGAATACATAGATGGAAAGATAAATAGATAGATAGATAGATAGATAGATAGATAGATAGATAGATAGATAGATAGATAGATAGATAGATGGATATATGGATTGTTTTATATATGGATTGTTTTATAGATAGATAGGTAGGTAGGTCGGTAGGTTGGTAGGTAGGTAGGTAGATAGATAGATGAGAAAGCTTGTCTGAACGAATCTTGAGTATTTTTGCCTGTGTAAGTATATATACATGCTTTTGTGCACATGTGTTGATATATGTACATGGCTTTGGAAGGTTTATCAAAAGACTTACAGGAGCCCAGTGGGCTTAAATAGCCACGTTGAAAGCACAATTATTATAATAGACAGTGATGGCCTTCCTTGGACACAGGTGGACATCCTTCAACTATACTGTATATATATGTGTGTTTTGCTTTAGGTATAAATACACACACATGCATGCATATATGCACACTCACACACACATGCACTCAATGACCAAAATGTTGTTTAATGTAAGAAGGAGCTGAATAATCTTTGACATTGCTTGAAAAAAAAAAATAATAAAAGACCCAACATAGATTGATGGAAAAGAAAGGGATATTAAGGAAACTAGTGTTTGATGAGGGCTGCAAGCAAAGTTAGTAACTGCGCGGTTGTTAAAATATGGAAAATGGAAATACTGAAGACAGATACGTGAAGGGCTTGACAAATCTGCTTTTAGAATTGTCCGGAAAATCTGGTTTTGTATTTTGAATATGAAGAAAGCTGGAAGTTTGCGTAAAGAAGAATTATATGGTGGTGCTTGAGTCAAATACTTTCATGAAGGATAAGGCCTCAATTTCTGTTATTGGTCAATTGGTCTCCGTGTATGAATGCTCTTGTGCCCTATGTATCTATGTATGTATGAATGTATTCCCTGTAATATGTTGCATATGTATATGAATCAGAGAGAATGAAAGAGCCTGACAGAATATATCTGCAGATGGTGATGATGATGATGATGATATTGATATACAAACACACACACAAACACACACACACATATACTTACATAAACATTTATATACATATATATAAGAGTGGCTGTGTGGTAAGTAGCTTGTTTACCAACCACATGGTTCCGGGTTCAGTCCCACTGCGTGGCATCTTGGGCAAGTGTCTTCTACTATAGCCTCAGGCCGACCAAAGCCTTGTGAGTGGATTTGGTAGACGGAAACTGAAAGAAGCCTGTCGTATATATGTATATATATATATATATATATATATATAATTATATATATATATATATATATATATATATTATATATATATATATATGCGAGTGTGTGTTTGTGTGTCTGTGTTTGTCCCCCTAGCATTGCTTGACAACCGATGCTGGTGTGTTTATGTCCCTGTTACTTAGCGGTTCAGCAAAAGAGACCGATAGAATAAGTACTGGGCTTACAAAAGAATAAGTCCCGGAGTCGAGTTGCTCGATTAAAGGCATTGCTCCAGCATGGCCGCAGTCAAATGACTGAAACAAGTAAACGAGTAAGAGAGAAAGAGATATAGATATACATGCACACACATATGTGCAGATGTGGCTGGACGCTAAGAAATTTGCTTCTCAACTCCATGCTTCTTGGGTTCAGTCCCACTGCATTGCACCTTGGGCAAGTGTCTTCTATTTTAGCCTCGGGCCAACCAAAACCTTGTGAGAGAATTTCATAAATGGAAACTGATAGGACCCCTTGTATACATATTGTCTTATAACAAAGACCCCTTGTATACATATTGTCTGGTATATATATGTGTGTGTGTGTGTGTGTATGTGTGTGTGTGTTTGTGTATGTGAGTCTTTGTGTCTGTTTGTCCCCCATAACGGCTTGTCAACCAGTGGTGATGAGTTTACATCCCTGTAACTTAGTGGTTCGGTAAAAGGGAGCAATAGAATAAGTACCAGGCTAAACAAACAAATAAGTACTGGGGTTGATTCATTCAACTAAAAATTCTAGAAAGCAGAGCCCAACATGGTCACAGTCTAATGATTGAATCAAAAGACAAAAAATGACTGAATTAAAAGATAAAAAGGATAGATTATAAAAAAAAATAATCTTAAAAGAAGCTTATTGATGCAAACCTTATGGAAAAAGGTTTTGTTTTGTGTTAAGTGCTTATCACTGTCTTCAGGTTTTTCAAGCACACATGTTATAAGACAATATGTATAGATGTAATTGATTTTCATAGCAGTGTTGACTATTTTATGTTTAGTCTTGCAATTAGAATTCTCATAAAGTATTCTCCTTTTGCCTTTAGTAGTCAATCATTTTATTCTTTTATTTTGAAAAAATAGGGGTATAATTTGAATTTTCTGTTTGCACAAATGATATTCTCAGCTTTTAAATGATACCACCTGTTGGCTAGGTGGGGTGGTCAAGACAACACTCCCCTGTTGCGGGAATACTGAATGAACTGGAGCTAAGTGAAATAAGGTGTATTGCTCAAGAACACAACACACTGCTTGATTTGGGAACTGAAACCATGATAGCAAGATTATGAGTGCAGCATTCTAACTGCAAGGCCACACAAACACATCATTATCATTGTCGTTGAACATCCACCTTCCATTTTAGCATGGGTGTGATGATTTCACAAGAGCCAGTCAGGCACAGCCTGCACCAGACTTCGGTGACTGTTTTGGCAGGATTTTACAGCTGGATGCCCTTCCTAACACCAATCACTCAGCAGAATGGGCTGAGTGCTTCTAACTGGCACCTGCATTTTACGTGGCACAAGCACAGGTGAGGCCAGTTTTGGCAAGGTTTTATGGCTGGTTCCCCTTCTGAACACCAATCACTTTACAGTGTGCACTGGGTGCTCCTAAGTGGCACCTGCACTGACAGGGTTACCAAGTACTTGCAAGATAAAAAAAAAACTTTCAAGGTGGAGGGAGCATTGGAGGAGGTAATCTTGTGTTGGATGATGAAAGACTATCATGAGACAAAGAGACAGAAACAGGTGTCTTGCTGTAGAGGAATA
>NC_043004.1:98612422-98614922 GCF_006345805.1 Octopus sinensis | reverse complement strand
GCAACATTAATTAAGCAGGTCGTTGATGATGATAAAGATGATGATGATGATGATGACGATGATCTATTTCTTCTTTGTTGCAGTGTTTTTATAGAGAATATGATATTGATGTTTTCGTTATTGTGTCTATCAGTTTCAGTGTTTACACACACACACACACACGGTAAAGGAGGACTTCTCCGAAACTCTCAGGTCTGCAGGTGGTCGGTCTGCACGGATGGAACCGCGAATGGCTCGCTATCTCCAGTGACCTCGCACAGGACCATTGAGCGTAGGATGCCATGGTTCGTGATGCCGTCTGGACCAGAGAAGAAGCCGGATCAACCTGCCCTGGGTGAATGCCCTCACAAGTACAAGTAAGTACACACACACACAAACAAACAAATACACTATACATAGATATTTGTGTGCTTCATTTACCAAAATTCCTATAATTTTTCAAGATGTACGTACCTAGTGCTCCTCACAGAAAATTCACCTAGAATTGTTCCACTGAAGCTCACAAGACAATCCCCATTGCAGCTTATCATTTCTGACCACACACCAGTGACCTAAAAATCCTCATAGTTCCTACATTCCATTTTAAGGCATTTTGGACACATCGTTGCAAGCATGTAAATCTCTTGTCCATTATTACATATCCTCAATAAGTCATTTTGTTAAGTATGCTTCTTCATCTTTTTCAGTAAATGAAGGTATAGCGGCTAACCAAAGACAGAGCCTCTATGCTATTACTCAAACTGATGTACTTGTAAGTTGCAGGAATATTTATCCGAGAGCATGCTTTGTATCCTAAGAAAGGAAGGACACATTTTACAACATGGAGTGGCTGTGTGGTAAGTAGCTTGCTTACCAGCCACATGGTTCCAGATTCAGTCCCACTGCGTGGCACCTTGGCCAAGTGTCTTCTACTATAGCCTCGGGCCAACCAAAGTCTTGTGAGTGGATTTGGTAGACAGAAACTGAAAGAAGCCCATCGTATATATGTATATGTGTGTGTGTGTGTATATATGTGTGTGTGTGTGTGTGTCTATATGTTTGTGTGTCAGTGTTTGTCCCCCTAACATCACTTGACAACCGATGCTGGCGTGTTTACGTCCCCGTAACATAGTGGTTCGGCAAAAAAGACGGATAGAATAAGTACTAGGCTTACAAAGAATAAGTCCTGGGGTCGATTTGCTCGACTAAAAGGCGGTGCTCCAGCATGGCTACAGCCAAAATGACAGAAACAGGTAAAAGAGTAACCTATATTTGAGAATGTATCGTGAGTTGATAGTGAGTGACCAAGGTTCCAAGCCTAAAGTGATGTCCTGCATTGCCAAAACAACCACAGCAATGACCAAATTCATAACATTGTAGAAAGACAGAAATATCTCACTGAGTTCCAAACAAGCTAATGAGATCACTGGTGATCATAATATTTCTGTATGCATGTGAGACATGGACACCAAAGGAAATTGAAAGAGTTTTTCTTACGTATAGTCATTTTCTCTTAAGTAAATTCATTTTGTGAAATTTATCCATAATTTCTTTTTTGTGCATCTGTAAAAACAACCATTAGATTTCCTTTTCCTTTTTACTTTCTATCCCCAGATAAAAGGCAACCTTCAATTAATTGAGAAGTTTTTGCATGCATCATTTAATACTTAATGAAGCTAGCATATTGAGGTTCCCTTGTCCCAAGTGTAACATTATAAAATGTGAAAGGGGTTTAGGCTGTGTTAGGTATTGGTGAGTATGTGCAACTGCTCATGATATTATAAACCTGCTACACAGTAGATTCAATCAGCAGAAAGAAATGGAACTTGATACAGGGAACTAGGAAAAAGTTGTCTGCTAGGAACCACTGTCTCCTCCACAGTGGCTGAAGAAAATATCACCAGTCAGTAAAATTTATCAGGTTTAGGCATCCACTACTTGGATCTTAACAATTTTACTTACCCCTCATAATTCTATCCCATATATTTTGTTAGGTCTGAGACAATCCATTTCCTGGTTTAAAACAACCACTTGATATTGATGTACCTTTAGCAGAATCCACTCTCATGTATGCATTCAAAGCAGCTTTAACTTTAGAGCACCCCACTCTTCCCCTTTCGTAATTCTCTGACACCCTAAAAAAAGGCCAAGGACACTGTTCTCTCTTCTCAAGGAGTGACAAAAACGTCATAATTTGAGTCAGGGCCCAAATCCACAATAGCAAGCCATCCAAATATATTTGGGTGAGTTTTGACAAAGTCTAATTCTACAGTGGTTTCCCCAGTTTTCACAAAAGGAATTAAAATCAGTATTTTCCATTCTGTTTTCTAATGACTCAATCCACTTAGAAAATAGATATCAGTGGGTAGAAACAATTGATCTCTCATTGAAAGTTGTGCCTACTTTGTGACACCTGCTTTCAGCTATGCTGGAGAATCAATAATTTTGGCCATGAATAAAATTTTCAGTCGAGAGACAAAAATTCCCAACATTTCATTCAATTTTCTGGTATTCTAGTAAC